>NC_088408.1:427341-444841 GCF_034236695.1 Oncorhynchus nerka
TAGATTTTCTATTATATTTATAACATATTTATAATATTTTCAGGAAATTCACCAATAAAGAAGTCCTGGATGCTTTGTTAACGTTAGATGTGATAAAACCCCCCGGGGCTGATCATCTGGAGCCTGGTCTGCTGAAGTGTGCAGCACCTCTTATTGCTGGCTCAGTAGCCCACATTTTATATTTAATATTGTTACCAGGAAGTTTTCCAAAAGGAAGTCCGTATTTGTGCTGCCACTCAATAAGGGATACACATTATCTTCACCTCCTTTTCAAGACTACCTTATTTAGCTAAGATTCTTCTTTTTATTCTGATAATTGTATTCATAATATAAACCAATCAGGGTTCAGGCCTGGGCATAGTACTACCACGGCAACCACCTTGATCTTGTCAATGCCTTGGACGCTAAAAAAGAGCTGTGCTGCTTTGTTCATGTTGATCTGTCAAAGACGTTCGACACTGTTGATCATTCTGTTTTGCTGAAGAATTTATTAAGAATATGGCCTGGGATATACAGCCTGTTTATGGTTTCAGAATTATCTCAGCGACAGAATTTTTCCGAAGAGGAGAGGCGAAAAGGATCAGAGGACCAATATGCGGCGTGGTAAGTGTCCATGGTTCCTTTAATACGTAAATGTACACTACAAAACAATAAACATGGAAAACCTAAACAGTCCTATCTGGTGCAAAGACAGAGGCAGGAACAATCACCCACAAACACACAGTGAAACCCAGGCTACCTAAGTATGATTCTCAATCAGAGACAACTAATGACACCTGCCTCTGATTGAGAACCATACTAGGCCGAAACATAGAAATACCCCAAAACATAGAAAAACAAACATAGACTGCCCACCCAATTCACGCCCTGACCATACTAAATAATGACAAAACAAAGGAAATTAAGGTCAGAACGTGACAGGCCATCTTGATAGATGGGGTTAAATCTGAATTTCTTGAGATTCAAAAAGGTGTTCCTCAGGGTTCTACTTTGAGTCCATTATTGTTTCACCTTGTATATTAATGACATAGGAAACACTGCTAATACTTGTAACATTCATCTCTATGCAGACGACACAGTGTTGTGTTCCTGTGCCACCTCAGTGTAGCAGGCTATTCATCTCTATGCAGACGACACAGTGTTGTGTTCCTGTGCCACCTCGGTGTAGCAGGCTATTCATCTCTATGACCCAGTGTTGTGTTCCTGTGCCACCGCAGTGCAGCAGGCCATTCATCTCTATGCAGACGACACAGTGTTGTGTTCCTGTGCCACCTCAGTGCAGCAGGCCATTCATCTCTATGCAGACGACACAGTGTTGTGTTCCTGTGCCACCTCAGTGCAGCAGGCTATTTGTGAACTTCAGCATGACTTTGATTCAGTTCAGGAATTCACTTACAGATCTTAAATGAGTGTTAAATACTAAGTAAAAACCAAGCTCATGCATTCTCTAGGTCATGACATGTTGACCCTGAGGACCTGTGTATCTGCCCTATAAATGGAGCTGGTTTCTTAATATAATATTATAATTAATAATACCTGGGTGTCTGGATTGATGACAAGTTGTCCTTCGTAACGCCTATAGAACATCTGACTAAATATAAGTACCTGGGTGTCTGGATTGATGACAAGTTGTCCTTCGTAACGCCTATAGAACATCTGACTAAATATAAGTACCTGGGTGTCTGGATTGATGACAAGTTGTCCTTCGTAACGCCTATAGAACATCTGACTAAATATAAGTACCTGGGTGTCTGGATTGATGACAAGTTGTCCTTCGTAACGCCTATAGAACATCTGACTAAATATAAGTACCTGGGTGTCTGGATTGATGACAAGTTGTCCTTCGTAACGCCTATAGAACATCTGACTAAATATAAGTACCTGGGTGTCTGGATTGATGACAAGTTGTCCTTCGTATAAATCATGCCTTAGTATAGGATAAAGATTGTTCAAACAACTTTTCTCCCTGTATTGGATTTTGGTGATATTGTTTACTTGCGGCAAACTTTTGTATTTAAACTGTTGGACGCAGTCTACCAATCCGCAATACGTTTTTATCACAGTGGGACAATGTTAGGATATAAATGTGGGATGGACCTCTCTGTCTGTAAGACGAGAGCTGCATTCCCTTTGATTTATTTACTAAATAATATATATATATTTTTGTTGTTGTTGTCTAATCACTTCAGTCTCCACAGCTTTGGGAAAATCTGTGTTGAGTGTTTTTGCCCCTAATTTCTGGAACAATCTGCAGAGTTCACTGCAGCTAGATGTGCTGATGCCCCTCGGGCAGTTTAATTACTATGTAGTTGAATATTGTTCCATACCTCATATATGTTTTTAGTATTCTGTTTTTATTGTGTACAGGGCTCTCTTGTAAAATAGATTTTTAATCTCAATGTGACTCCCTGTTTAAATAAAGTTTCAATAAAAAATGTAAATAAAATATTTATAATTTTAACATCCATTCTGTTCTGCATCTCACAATCTAGCTTTGTTATAACCCACATTCTGGTCTTAACGGACCAGGCTGGAGTGGGATTTTAACGTTCTGGTTTTAACAGGCCAGTCTGGAGTGGGATTTAGACGTTCTGGTTTTAACAGACCAGTCTGGGGTGGGATTTTAACGTTCTGGTTTTAACAGACCAGTCTGGAGTGGGATTTAGACGTTCTGGTCTTAATGGACCAGTCTGGAGTGGGATTTAGACGTTCTGGTCTTAACAGACCAGTCTGGGGTGGGATTTTAACGTTCTGGTTTTAACAGACCAGTCTGGAGTGGGATTTAGACGTTCTGGTCTTAATGGACCAGTCTGGAGTGGGATTTTAACGTTCTGGTCTTAACAGACCAGTCTGGAGTGGGATTTTAACGTTCTGGTCTTAATGGACCAGTCTGGAGTGGGATTTAGACGTTCTGGTTTTAACAGACCAGTCTGGAGTGGGATTTTAACGTTCTGGTCTTAATGGACCAGTCTGGAGTGGGATTTTAACGTTCTGGTCTTAATGGACCAGTGTGGAGTGGGATTTTAACGTTCTGGTCTTAATGGACCAGTCTGGAGTGGGATTTTAACGTTCTGGTCTTAATGGACCAGTCTGGAGTGGGATTTTAACAGTTTGGTCTTAACGGACCAGTCTGGAGTGGGATTTTAACGTTCTGGTCTTAATGGACCAGTCTGGAGTGGAATTTTAACGTTCTGGTCTTAAAGGACCAGTCTGGAGTGGGATTTTAACGTTCTGGTCTTAACGGACCAGTCTGGAGTGGGATTTTAACGTTCTGGTCTTAACGGACCAGTCTGGAGTGGGATTTTAACGTTCTGGTCTTAATGGACCAGTCTGGAGTGGGATTTTAATGTTCTGGTCTTAACGGACCAGTCTGGAGTGGGATTTTAACGTTCTGGTTTTAACAGACCAGTCTGGAGTGGGATTTTCACTCCCAGAGTTTTGAACACACGGAATCAGAACAACAAAGATTCCCATGAAACTGGGCGGTGGAACCAGAGGTTAACAAACAGAAGCTGAGTTTTATTTAAAAGCCACTGTTTTGCTGTTTGTGCACATTTTTTCAGAATAAGAAATGCAAACCATATCCTGTTAGTGGTGTGGCTGGTATCTTTATGGTGTAGTGACACACACACACACACACACACACACACACACACACACACACACACACACACACACACACACACACACACACACACACACACACACACACACACACACACACACACACACACACACACACACACACACACACACACACACACACCCTCAGTCAGTTGGCCTGTTGAGTGTGACGGTGGCGTGTTTAGTCATACATTAGTCTGAAGGACAGTTAAGTGCTACCTGATGTTAGTGGTGGTGGTGACTGCGGACACTGGGCTTGTGTGTGTGTGTGTGTGTGTGTGTGTGTGTGTGTGTGTGTGTGTGTGTGTGTGTGTGTGTGTGTGTGTGTGTGTGTGTGTGCGTGTGTGCGTGTGTGTGTGTGTGTGTAAAGATACGGAGGGGTGTGTCGTGTGCATGTACACAGTGGTCTCCTTAGAGTGTGCCTCACCAGGCAGGACACCCCTCCACCCCCCTCACCAGGCAGGACACCCTCCACCCCCTCACCAGGCAGGACACCCCTCCACCCCTCACCAGGCAGGACACCCCTCCACCCCCTCACCAGGCAGGACACCTCTCCACCCCTCACCAGGCAGGACACCCCTCCACCCCCCTCACCAGGCAGGACACCCCTCCACCCCCTCACCAGGCAGGACACCCCTCCACCCCCTCACCAGGCAGGACACCCCTCCACCCCTCACCAGGCAGGACACCTCTCCACCCCCTCACCAGGCAGGACACCCCTCCACCCCCCTCACCAGGCAGGACACCCCTCCACCCCCTCACCAGGCAGGACACCCCTCCACCCCCTCACCAGGCAGGACACCCCTCCACCCCCCTCCCGCCTACCTCAATGTGCGGCTGTGCATCGTCCCGGCCTTCTTCCAGCCCGCCTGCCCACCATGACTTCACAAGGCCGGTTTCAAACCTCACGACACGGACACCGTTTTGTCACATGGGTCCAGGCATCCTATTGAGGGGAATATGAGTAAGGTGTGGTTTCTCCGAAACCTACATCACTGTTCAGCTGTTCATCTCTTTTTCGGTACAACCGCATGTCATCAGAACAGTCCTTCAACCTTTTTAGAAGGATGATATCGTGACTTGAGATTAACTCAAGTTCTCCCTAAGTCTCCCATTGACGTCAAATGATTTAGGTAAATGTCTGGGTAGAGTCTATGTGCCTGTCTGATCTGTGAATCAGTCCCTAGATTAGTAGTTCTTATTACACATCAGCCACAGAGAGACTAGAGAGAGAGAGACTAGAGAGAGAGAGATGAGAGAGAGAGAGACGAGAGAGAGAGAAGAGAGAGAGAGACAGAGAGAGAGAGAGACGAGAGAGAGAGAGAGACGAGAGAGAGAGAGACTAGAGAGAGAGACTAGAGAGAGAGAGACTAGAGAGAGAGAGAGACGAGAGAGAGAGAGACGAGAGAGAGAGAGAGAGAGACAGAGAGAGACAGACGAGAGAGAGAGACGAGAGAGAGAGACAGAGAGAGAGAGACGAGAGAGAGAGAGACGAGAGAGAGAGAGACTAGAGAGAGAGAGAGAGAGAGAGAGAGAGAGACTAGAGAGAGACTAGAGAGAGAGAGACTAGAGAGAGAGAGAGACGAGAGAGAGAGAGACGAGAGAGAGAGAGAGAGAGACAGAGAGAGACAGACGAGAGAGAGAGACGAGAGAGAGAGACAGAGAGAGAGACGAGAGAGAGAGAGACGAGAGAGAGAGACTAGAGAGAGAGAGAGAGAGAGAGAGAGAGACTAGAGAGAGAGACTAGAGAGAGAGAGACTAGAGAGAGAGAGAGACGAGAGAGAGAGAGAGAGAGAGAGACTAGAGAGAGAGAGAGACGAGAGAGAGAGAGAGAGAGAGAGAGAGAGAGAGAGAGAGAGAGAGACTAGAGAGAGAGACTAGAGAGAGAGACAGAGAGAGAGAGACTAGAGAGAGAGACTAGAGAGAGAGACAGAGAGAGAGAGACTAGAGAGAGAGACTAGAGAGAGAGAGACTAGAGAGAGAGAGAGACGAGAGAGAGAGACTAGAGAGAGAGACAGAGAGAGAGAGACTAGAGAGAGAGACTAGAGAGAGAGACAGAGAGAGAGAGACTAGAGAGAGAGACTAGAGAGAGAGAGAGACGAGAGAGAGATAGAAAACAACAAGAGGGGTGTAATCATCCTCAGCACGCAGGCTGAATTAATGGTCCCATGTTTGGAAGAGAAAAACATAACAGCAGAGGTGTCAATGATATATTTGGTAGCAAACAACTGTTATGACGAAACACTTGTGAACAAAGCTTAGCAGAAGACCAATGAATGAGCTGATCTCAGTAGTTTCCTACAGTACAGGATACTACAGTACAGGATACTACAGTACAGGATACTACAGTACAGGATACAGTACAGGATACAGTACAGGATACTACAGTACAGGATACAGTACAGGATACTACAGTACAGGATACTACAGTACAGGATACAGTACAGTATACTACAGTACAGGATACAGTACAGGATACTACAGTACAGGATACAGTACAGGATACTACAGTACAGGATACAGTACAGGATACTACAGTACAGGATACTACAGTACAGGATACAGTACAGGATACTACAGTACAGGATACAGTACAGGATACTACAGTACAGGATACTACAGTACAGGATACAGTACAGGATACTACAGTACAGGATACAGTACAGGATACTACAGTACAGGATACTACAGTACAGGATACTACAGTACAGGATACTGTATGTTCTGTACAACAATCTGGAAGCTGGAGGCGTACTACTCGGTGACTCTATGACATTAGATCTAGTGCTAGATCAGGTCTCTTTTCTACTCGTTCATCCTCGTCTTTCCTGTAGTGGGTCCAGGTATCATGTGTTTATGAAATAGACATGATGGTCCTCTGGAGCCCCTCACACCAAGCATGACTGTTAAACAGCCACTAACATTGACTGGCTGCTGCCAACACACTGACACTGACTCAACTCCAGCCACTTTAATAATGGGAATTGATGGGAAATTATGTAAATGTATCACTAGCCACTTTAAACAATGCTACCTAATATAATGTTACTTACCCTACATTATTCATCTCATATGCATATGTATATACTGTACTCTAGATCATCGACTGCATTCTTATGTCACTAGCCACTTTAACTATGCCACTTTGTTAACTTTGTCTACATACTCATCTCATATGTATATACTGTACTCGATACCATCTACTGTATGCCGTTCTGTACCATCACTCATTCATATATCCTTATGTACATATTCTTTATCCCCTTACACTGTGTATAAGACAGTAGTTTTGGAATTGTTAGTTAGATTACTTGTTGGTTATTACTGCATTGTCGGAACTAGAAGCACAAGCATTTCGCTACACTCGCATTAACATCTGCTAACCATGTGTATGTGATAAAATTAGATTTGATTTGATTTTGTCAAACAATACAGCAGTTGTGCGTCGTATTTCATTTAATAAAATTTGTCTCGTAATTATGTTCAGGAAAATAAAAGGTTCTGCTGAGTGAAACTGAGCCACAGAGAGAGAAAAAAACTGAAAAATGATATTTAATAATGATATGTTGCCACCTGGGGGAAAAAATTACTGACGATTAAAGCAACATGTTAAAACATGAGTTACGGGTCGCGTCTCGAAATCTGTCCGAAATATCTTCTCACCCCGGCAACTGTTTCCCCCTCTCCCCTCTCTGTTTCCCCCCCCCCCCCTGTTTCCCCCTCTCCCATCCCTGTTTCCCCTGTTTCCCCCTCTCCCCTGCCCCCCTGTTTCCCCTCTCCCCTCTCTGTTTCCCCCTCTCCCCTGCCCTCCCTGTTTCCCCCTCTCCCTGCCCTCCCTGTTTCCCCCTCTCCCTCCCTGTTTCCCCCTCTCCTCTCCCTGTTTCCCCCTCTCCCCTCCCTGTTTCCCCTCTCCCTCCCTGTTTCCCCCTCTCCCCTGCCCTCCCTGTTTCCCCCTCTCCCCTCCCTGTTTCCCCCTCTCCCCTGCCCTCCTGTTTCCCCCTCTCCCCTGCCCTCCCTGTTTCCCCTCTCCCCTCCCTGTTTCCCCCTCTCCCCTGCCCTCCCTGTTTCCCCCTCTCCCTCCCTGTTTCCCCTCTCCCCTGCCCTCCCTGTTTCCCCCTCTCCCCTCCCTGTTTCCCCCTCTCCTCTCCCTGTTTCCCCCTCTCCCATCCCTGTTTCCCCTCTCCCCTGCCCTCCCTGTTTCCCCCTCTCCCCTCCCTGTTTCCCCCTCTCCCTGCCCTCCCTGTTTCCCCCTCTCCCCTGCCCTCCCTGTTTCCCCCTCTCCCCTCCCTGTTTCCCCCTCTCCCCTGCCCTCCCTGTTTCCCCCTCTCCCTGCCAACCCTGTTTCCCCTCTCCCCTCCCTGTTTCCCCCTCTCCTCTCCCTGTTTCCCCCTCTCCCCTCCCTGTTTCCCCCTCTCCCCTGCCCTCCCTGTTTCCCCCTCTCCCCTGCCCTCCCTGTTTCCCCCTCTCCCCTGCCCTCCCTGTTTCCCCCTCTCCCCTGCCCTCCCTGTTTCCCCTCTCCCCTGCCCTCCCTGTTTCCCCCTCTCCCCTGCCCTCCCCCGTTTCCCCCTCTCCCCTGCCCTCCCTGTTTCCCCCTCTCCCCTGCCCTCCCTGTTTCCCCCTCTCCCTGCCCCCCTGTTTCCCCCTCTCTCCTCCCTGTTTCCCCTCCCCTGCCCTCCCTGTTTCCCCCTCTCCCATCCCTGTTTCCCCCTCTCCCCTGCCCTCCCTGTTTCCCCCTCTCCCATCCCTGTTTTCCCCTCTCCCTGCCCTCCCTATTTCCCCCTCTCCCCTCCCCTCAATGTTTCCCCCTCTCCCCTCCCTGTTTCCCCCTCTCCTCTCCCCTCCCTGTTTCCCCCTCTCCCATCCCTGTTTCCCCCTCTCCCCTGCCCTCCCTATTTCCCCCTCTCCCCTGCCCTCCCTGTTTCCCCCTCTCCCCTGCCCTCCCCGTTTCCCCCTCTCCCCCTCCTCCCTGTTTCCCCCTCTCCCATCCCTGTTTCCCCCTCTCCCTCCCCTCCCTGTTTCCCCCTCCCATCCCTGTTTCCCCCTCTCCCTCCCTCCCTGTTTCCCCCTCTCCCCTCCCTGTTTCCCCCTCTCCCCTGCCCTCCCTGTTTCCCCCTCTCCCCTGCCCTCCCCGTTTCCCCTCTCCCTCCCCTCCCTGTTTCCCCCTCTCCCAGCCCTGTTTCCCCCTCTCCCATCCCTGTTTCCCCCTCTCCCCTGCCCTCCCTGTTTCCCCCTCTCCCTCCCTGTTTCCCCCTCTCCCATCCCTGTTTCCTCCTCTCCCCTGCCCTCCCTGTTTCCCCCTCTCCCTCCCTGTTTCCCCCTCTCCCTCCCTGTTTCCCCCTCTCCCCTGCCCTCCCTGTTTCCCCCTCTCCCCTGCCCTCCCCGTTTCCCCCTCTCCCTCCCTCCCTGTTTCCCCCTCTCCCAGCCCTGTTTCCCCCTCTCCCATCCCTGTTTCCCCCTCTCCCCTGCCCTCCCTGTTTCCCCCTCTCCCCACCCTGTTTCCCCCTCTCCCCTGCCCTCCCTGTTTCCCCCTCTCCCCTGCCCTCCCTGTTTCCCCCTCTCCCTGCTCTCCCTGTTTCCCCCTCTCCCCCTCCTGTTTCCCCCTCTCCCCTGCCCTCCCTGTTTCCCCCTCCGCCCTGCCCTCCCTGTTTCCCCCTCTCCCCTGCCCTCCCTGTTTCCCCCTCTCCCTCCCTGTTTCCCCCTCCCCCTGCCCTCCCTGTTTCCCCTCTCCCCTGCCCTCCCTGTTTCCCCCTCTCCCCTGCCCTCCCTGTTTCCCCCTCTCCCTCCCTGTTTCCCCCTCTCCCCTGCCCACCCTGTTTCCCCCTCTCCCCTCCCTATTTCCCCCTCTCCCCTGCCCTCCCTGTTTCCCCCTCTCCCCTGCCCTCCTGTTTCCCCTCCCCTGCCCTCCCTGTTTCCCCCTCTCCTCTCCCTGTTTCCCCCTCCCCTCCCTGTTTCCCCCTCTCCCCTGCCCTCCCTGTTTCCCCCTCTCCCCTGCCCTCCTGTTTCCCCCTCTCCCCTGCCCTCTCTGTTTCCCCCTCTCCCCTGCCCTCCCTGTTTCCCCCTCACCCCTGCCCTCCCTGTTTCCCCCTCTCCCTGCACTCCATGTTTCCCCCTCTCCCCTGCCCTCCCTGTTTCCCCCTCTCCCCTGCCCTCCCTGTTTCCCCCTCTCCCCTGCCCTCCCTGTTTCCCCCTCTCCCCTGCCCTCCCTGTTTCCCCCTCTCCCCTGCCCTCCCTGTTTCCCCCTCTCCCCTGCCCTCCCTGTTTCCCCCTCTCCCCTGCCCCCCCTGTTTCCCCCTCTCTCCTCCCTGTTTCCCCCTCTCCCCCTGCCCTCCCTGTTTCCCCCTCTCCCATCCCTGTTTCCCCCTCTCCCCTGCCCTCCCTGTTTCCCCTCTCCCATCCCTGTTTTCCCCTCTCCCTGCCCTCCCTATTTCCCCCTCTCCCCTCCCCTCAATGTTTCCCCCTCTCCCTCCCTGTTTCCCCCTCTCCTCTCCCCTCCCTGTTTCCCCCTCTCCCATCCCTGTTTCCCCCTCTCCCTGCCCTCCCTATTTCCCCCTCTCCCCTGCCCTCCCTGTTTCCCCCTCTCCCCTGCCCTCCCCGTTTCCCCTCTCCCCTCCCCTCCCTGTTTCCCCCTCTCCCATCCCTGTTTCCCCCTCTCCCTCCCTCCCTGTTTCCCCTCTCCCCTCCCTGTTTCCCCCTCTCCCCTGCCCTCCCTGTTTCCCCCTCTCCCCTGCCCTCCCCCGTTTCCCCCTCTCCCCTCCTCCCTGTTTCCCCCTCTCCCAGCCCTGTTTCCCCCTCTCCCATCCCTGTTTCCCCCTCTCCCCTGCCCTCCCTGTTTCCCCCTCTCCCTCCCTGTTTCCCCCTCTCCCCTGCCCTCCCTGTTTCCCCCTCTCCCCTGCCCTCCCTGTTTCCCCCTCTCCCCTGCCCTCCCTGTTTCCCCCTCTCCCCCTCCTGTTTCCCCCTCTCCCCTGCCCTCCTGTTTCCCCCTCCGCCCTGCCCTCCCTGTTTCCCCCTCTCCCCTGCCCTCCCTGTTTCCCCCTCTCCCCTGCCCTCCCCGTTTCCCCCTCTCCCTCCCTCCCTGTTTCCCCCTCTCCCAGCCCTGTTTCCCCTCTCCCATCCCTGTTTCCCCCTCTCCCCTGCCCTCCCTGTTTCCCCCTCTCCCCTCCCTGTTTCCCCTCTCCCATCCCTGTTTCCTCCTCTCCCCTGCCCTCCCTGTTTCCCCCTCTCCTCCCTGTTTCCCCCTCTCCCCTCCCTGTTTCCCCCTCTCCCCTGCCCTCCTGTTTCCCCCTCTCCCCTGCCCTCCCCCGTTTCCCCCTCTCCCTCCCCTCCCTGTTTCCCCCTCTCCCAGCCCTGTTTCCCCCTCTCCCATCCCTGTTTCCCCCTCTCCCCTGCCCTCCCTGTTTCCCCCTCTCCCCACCCTGTTTCCCCCTCTCCCCTGCCCTCCCTGTTTCCCCCTCTCCCCTGCCCTCCCTGTTTCCCCCTCTCCCCTGCCCTCCTGTTTCCCCCTCTCCCCCTCCTGTTTCCCCCTCTCCCCTGCCCTCCCTGTTTCCCCCTCCGCCCTGCCCTCCCTGTTTCCCCCTCTCCCCTGCCCTCCCTGTTTCCCCCTCTCCCTCCCTGTTTCCCCCTCTCCCCTGCCCTCCCTGTTTCCCCCTCTCCCCTGCCCTCCCTGTTTCCCCCTCTCCCCTGCCCTCCCTGTTTCCCCCTCTCCCCCCCCTGTTTCCCCCTCTCCCCTGCCCACCCTGTTTCCCCCTCTCCCCTCCCTATTTCCCCCTCTCCCCTGCCCTCCCTGTTTCCCCCTCTCCCCTGCCCTCCCTGTTTCCCCCTCTCCCCTGCCCTCCCTGTTTCCCCCTCTCCCCTGCCCTCCCTGTTTCCCCCTCTCCCCTGCCCCCCTGTTTCCCCCTCTCTCCTCCCTGTTTCCCCCTCTCCCCTGCCCTCCCTGTTTCCCCCTCTCCCATCCCTGTTTCCCCCTCTCCCCTGCCCTCCCTGTTTCCCCCTCTCCCATCCCTGTTTTCCCCTCTCCCCTGCCCTCCCTATTTCCCCCTCTCCCCTCCCCTCAATGTTTCCCCCTCTCCCCTCCCTGTTTCCCCCTCTCCTCTCCCCTCCCTGTTTCCCCCTCTCCCATCCCTGTTTCCCCCTCTCCCCTGCCCTCCCTATTTCCCCCTCTCCCCTGCCCTCCCTGTTTCCCCCTCTCCCCTGCCCTCCCCGTTTCCCCCTCTCCCCTCCCCTCCCTGTTTCCCCTCTCCCATCCCTGTTTCCCCCTCTCCCCTCCCCTCCCTGTTTCCCCCTCTCCCCTCCCTGTTTCCCCCTCTCCCCTGCCCTCCCTGTTTCCCCCTCTCCCTGCCCTCCCGTTTCCCCCTCTCCCTCCCCTCCCTGTTTCCCCCTCTCCCAGCCCTGTTTCCCCCTCTCCCATCCCTGTTTCCCCCTCTCCCCTGCCCTCCCTGTTTCCCCCTCTCCCTCCCTGTTTCCCCCTCTCCCCTGCCCTCCCTGTTTCCCCCTCTCCCCTGCCCTCCCTGTTTCCCCCTCTCCCCTGCCCTCCCTGTTTCCCCCTCTCCCCCCTCCTGTTTCCCCCTCTCCCCTGCCCTCCCTGTTTCCCCCTCCGCCCTGCCCTCCTGTTTCCCCCTCTCCCCTGCCCTCCCTGTTTCCCCCTCTCCCTCCCTGTTTCCCCTCTCCCCTACCCTCCCTGTTTCCCCCTCTCCCCTGCCCTCCCTGTTTCCCCCTCTCCCCTGCCCTCCCTGTTTCCCCCTCTCCCCTCCCTGTTTCCCCCTCTCCCCTGCCCTCCCTGTTTCCCCTCTCCCCTCCCTATTTCCCCCTCTCCCCTGCCCTCCCTGTTTCCCCCTCTCCCTGCCTCCCTGTTTCCCCCTCTCCCCTGCCCTCCCTGTTTCCCCCTCTCCTCTCCCTGTTTCCCCCTCTCCCCTCCCTGTTTCCCCCTCTCCCCTGCCCTCCCTGTTTCCCCCTCTCCCCTGCCCCCCTGTTTCCCCCTCTCCCCTGCCCTCCCTGTTTCCCCCTCTCCCCTGCCCTCCCTGTTTCCCCCTCACCCCTGCCCTCCCTGTTTCCCCCTCTCCCCTGCACTCCATGTTTCCCCTCTCCCCTGCCCTCCCTGTTTCCCCCTCTCCCTGCCCTCCCTGTTTCCCCCTCCCCTCCCTATTTCCCCCTCTCCCCTGCCCTCCCTGTTTCCCCCTCTCCCCTGCCCTACATGTTTCCCCCTCTCCCCTGCCCTCCCTGTTTCCCCCTCTCCCCTGCCCTCCCTGTTTCCCCCTCTCCCCTGCCCTCCCTGTTTCCCCCTCTCCCCCTCCCTGTTTCCCCCTCTCCCCTGCCCTCCCTGTTTCCCCCTCTCCCCTGCCCTCCCTATTTCCCCCTCTCTCCTGCCCTCCCTGTTTCCCCCTCTCCCCTGCCCTCCATGTTTCCCCCTCCCCTGCCCTCCATGTTTCCCCCTCTCCCCTGCCCTCCCTGTTTCCCCCTCTCCCCTGCCCTCCCTGTTTCCCCCTCTCCCCTCCCTATTTCCCCCTCTCCCCTGCCCTCCCTGTTTCCCCCTCTCCCCTGCCCTCCATGTTTCCCCCTCTCCCCTGCCCTCCCTGTTTCCCCCTCTCCTCCCTGTTTCCCCTCTCCCCTGCCCTCCCTGTTTCCCCCTCTCCCCTGCCCTCCCTATTTCCCCCTCTCTCCTGCCCTCCCTGTTTCCCCCTCTCCCCTGCCATCCCTGTTTCCCCCTCTCCCCTGCCCTCCCCGTTTCCCCCTCTCCCCTCCCTGTTTCCCCCTCTCCCCTGTCCTCCCTGTTTCCCCCTCTCCCCTGCCCGCCCTGTTTCCCCCTCTCCCCCTGCCCTCCCTGTTTCCCCCTCTCCCCTGCCCTCCTGTTTCCCCCTCTCCCTGCCCTCCCTCTTTCCCCTCTCCCCTGCCCTCCCTGTTTCCCCCTCTCCTCCCTGTTTCCCCCTCTCCCCTGCCCTCCCCGTTTCCCCCTCTCCCCTGCCCTCCCTGTTTCCCCCTCTCCCCTGCCCTCCCTGTTTCCCCCTCTCCCCTGCCCTCCCTGTTTCCCCCTCTCCCCTCCCTATTTCCCCCTCTCCCCTGCCCTCCCTGTTTCCCCCTCTCCCTGCCCTCCATGTTTCCCCCTCTCCCCTGCCCTCCCTGTTTCCCCCTCTCCCCTCCCTGTTTCCCCCTCTCCCCTGCCCTCCCTGTTTCCCCCTCTCCCCTGCCCTCCCTATTTCCCCCTCTCCTGCCTGCTCCCTGTTTCCCCCTCTCCCCTGCCATCCCTGTTTCCCCCTCTCCCCTGCCCTCCCCGTTTCCCCCTCTCCCCCTCCCTGTTTCCCCCTCTCCCCTGTCCTCCCTGTTTCCCCCTCTCCCCTGCCCACCTTGTTTCCCCCTCTCCCCTGCCCTCCCTGTTTCCCCCTCTCCCCCTGCCCTCCTGTTTCCCCCTCTCCCCTGCCCTCCCTCTTCCCCCTCTCCCCTGCCCTCCCTGTTTCCCCCTCTCCCTCCCTGTTTCCCCCTCTCCCCTGCCCTCCCCGTTTCCCCCTCTCCCCTGCCCTCCTGTTTCCCCCTCTCCCCTGCCTCCCTCTTTCCCCCTCTCCCCTGCCCTCCCTGTTTCCCCTCTCCCTCCCTGTTTCCCCCTCTCCCCTGCCCTCCCTGTTTCCCCCTCTCCCCTGCCCTCCCTGTTTCCCCCTCTCCCTGCCCTCCCTGTTTCCCCCTTTCCCCTTCCCTCCCTGTTTCCCCCTCTCCCCACCTGTTTCCCCCTCTCCCCTCCCTGTTTCCCCTCTCCCCTGCCCTTCCTGTTTCCCCCTCTCCTCTCCCTGTTTCCCCCTCTCCCCTCCCTGTTTCCCCCTCTCCCCTGCCCTCCCTGTTTCCCCCTCTCCCCTCCCTGTTTCCCCCTCTCCCCTCCCTGTTTCCCCCTCTCGCCTGCCCTCCCTGTTTCCCCCTCTCCTCCCTGTTTCCCCCTCTCCCCTCCCTGTTTCCCCCTCTCCCCTGCCCTCCCCGTTACCCCCTCTCCCTCCCTGTTTCCCCCTCTCCCCTGCCCCCTCCCCCTGTTTCCCCCTCTCCCTCCCTGTTTCCCCCTCCCTGTTTCCCCCTCTCCCCTGCCCTCCCTCTCCTTCCCCCTCTCCCTGCCCTCCCTGTTTCCCCCTCTCCCCTGCCCTCCCTGTTTCCCCCTCTCCCTCCCTCCTGTTTCCCCCTCTCCCCCCTGCCCTCTCCTGTTTCCCCCTCTCCCCTGCCCTCCCTGTTTCCCCCTCTCCCCTGCCCTCCCTGTTTCCCCTCCCTGCTCCCCCTGTTTCCCCCTCCCCTCCCTCCCTGTTTCCCCCCTCTCCCCCTGCCCTCCCTGTTTCCCCTCTCCCTGCCCTCCTGTTTCCCCCTCTCCCCTGCCCTCCCTGTTTCCCCACTCCCTGCCCTCCCCCCTGCCTTCCCTGTTTCCCCCTCTCCCCTGCCCTCCATGTTTCCCCCTCTCCCTGCCCTCCCTGTTTCCCCCTCTCCCTGCCCTCCCTGTTTCCCCTCTCCCCTCCCCCCCTCTCCCCTGCCCTCCTGTTTCCCCCTCTCCCCTGCCCTCCTGTTTCCCCCTCTCCCCTGCCCTCCATGTTTCCCCCTCTCCCCTGCCCTCCCTGTTTCCCCCTCTCCCCTGCCCTCCCTGTTTCCCCCTCTCCCTCCCTATTTCCCCCTCTCCCCTGCCCTCCCTGTTTCCCCCTCTCCCCTGCCCTCCATGTTTCCCCCTCTCCCCCCTCCATGTTTCCCCCTCTCCCCTGCCCTCCTGTTTCCCCCTCCCCCTGCCCTCCCCTGTTTCCTCTCCCCTGCCCTCCCTGTTTCCCCCTCTCCCCTGCCCTCCATGTTTCCCCCTCCTGTTTCCCCTGCCCTCCCTGTTTCCCCCTCTCCCCTGCCCTCCCTGTTTCCCCCTCTCCCCTGCCCTCCCTATTCCCCCTCTCCCCTGCCCTCCCTGTTTCCCCCTCTCCCCTGCCCTCCCTGTTTCCCCCTCTCCCCTGCCCTCCCTGTTTCCCCCTCTCCCCTGCCCTCCCTGTTTCCCCCTCTCCCCTGCCCTCCCTGTTTCCCCCTCCCCCTCCATATTTCCCCCTCCCCTGCCCTCCCTGTTTCCCCCTCTCCCCTGCCCTCCATGTTTCCCCCTCTCCCCTGCCCTCCCTGTTTCCCCCTCTCCCCTCCCTGTTTCCCCCTCTCCCCTGCCCTCCCTGTTTCCCCCTCTCCCCTGCCCTCCCTGTTTCCCCCTCTCCCCTGCCCTCCCTGTTTCCCCCTCCCCTGCCCCCTGTTTCCCCCTCTCCCCTGCCCTCCTGTTTCCCCCTCTCCCCTCCCTATTTCCCCCCTCCCTCCCCCTGCCCCCCTCTCCTGTATTCCCCCTCTCCCCTGCCCTCCCTGTTTCCCCCCCTGCCCTACATGTTTCCCCCTCTCTGCCTTCCCTGTTTCCCCCTCTCCCCTGCCCTCCCTGTTTCCCCCTCTCCCCTGCCCTCCCTGTTTCCCCCTCTCCCCTGCCCTCCCTGTTTCCCCTCTCCCTCCCTATTTCCCCCTCTCCCCTGCCCTCCCTGTTTCCCCCTCTCCCCTGCCCTCCATGTTTCCCCCTCTCCCCTGCCCTCCATGTTTCCCCCTCTCCCCTGCCCTCCCTGTTTCCCCCTCTCCCTGCCCTCCCTGTTTCCCCCTCTCCCTCCTATTTCCCCCTCTCCCCTGCCCTCCCTGTTTCCCCCTCTCCCCTCCCTATTTCCCCCTCTCCCCTGCCCTCCCTGTTTCCCCCTCTCCCCTGCCCTACATGTTTCCCCCTCTCCCCTGCCTTCCCTGTTTCCCCCTCTCCCTGCCCTCCCTGTTTCCCCCCTCCCCCTGCCCTCCCTGTTTCCCCCTCTCCCCTGCCCTCCCTGTTTCCCCCTCTCCCCTCCCTATTTCCCCTCTCCCTGCCCTCCCTGTTTCCCCTCTCCCCTGCCCTCCATGTTTCCCCCTCTCCCCTGCCCTCCATGTTTCCCCCTCTCCCCTGCCCTCCCTGTTTCCCCCTCTCCCTGCCCTCCCTGTTTCCCCTCTCCCTCCCTATTTCCCCCTCTCCCCTGCCCTCCCTGTTTCCCCCTCTCCCCTGCCCTCCATGTTTCCCCCTCTCCCCTGTTTTCCCCCTCTCCCCTCCCTGTTTCCCCCTCTCCCTGCCCTCCCTGTTTCCCCCTCTCCCCTGCCCTCCCTATTTCCCCCTCTCTCCTGCCCTCCCTGTTTCCCCCTCTCCCCTGCCCTCCCTGTTTCCCCCTCTCCCCTGCCCTCCCTGTTTCCCCCTCTCCCCTCCTATTTCCCCCCCTCTCCCCTGCCCTCCCTGTTTCCCCCTCTCCCCCTGCCCTCCATGTTTCCCCCTCTCCCCTGCCCTCCATGTTTCCCCCTCCCCTGCCCTCCCTGTTCCCCCTCTCCCCTGCCCTCCCTGTTTCCCCCTCTCCCCTCCCTATTTCCCCCTCTCCCCTGCCCTCCCTGTTTCCCCCTCTCCCCTGCCCTCCATGTTTCCCCCTCTCCCCTGCCCTCCCTGTTTCCCCTCTCCCCTCCCTGTTTCCCCCTCTCCCCTGCCCTCCCTGTTTCCCTCTCCCCTGCCCTCCCTATTTCCCCCTCTCTCCTGCCCTCCCTGTTTCCCCCTCTCCCCTGCCATCCCTGTTTCCCCCTCTCCCCTGCCCTCCCCCCCCCCCTCTCCCCTCCCTGTTTCCCCCTCTCCCCTGTCCTCCCTGTTTCCCCCTCTCCCCTGCCCGCCCTGTTCCCCCTCTCCCCTGCCCTCCCTGTTTCCCCCTCTCCCCTGCCCTCCTGTTTCCCCCTCTCCCCTGCCCTCCCTCTTTCCCCTCTCCCTGCCCTCCCTGTTTCCCCTTCTCCCCTGCCCTCCCCCGTTTCCCCCTCTCCCCTGCCCTCCCTGTTTCCCCCTCCTCCCCTGCCCTCCCCCCCCTCTCCCTGCCCTCCTGTTTCC
>NC_088408.1:449841-519841 GCF_034236695.1 Oncorhynchus nerka
ACAGTCAACAAGCACAGCACTTACAGTTGAAGTTGGAAGTTTACATACACTAATTAAACTATGTCATGGCTTAAGAAGCTTCTGATAGCCTAATTTACATCATTTGAGTCAATTGGAGGCGTCCAAGATGGCAGACGTCTTGTCGTGTCGTGTCCCTTGTATATATCGTTTTTTTACATATTTTTCTTCGCATATCTTTTAAAACATTTTGCTAAACCTCAACATCTAAATACTCTCCTGCAACCCGCCTCACCCAATGTAGCGCGGATCTGCTTTTTTTTCCTAAAGTATTTACATTTACTTCGGATCCGGAACCCCTCAACTGAAGCTAGCCAGCTAACTACCAGCTATCAGTCAGCAAACCATTGCTAGCGGTCTTCAGCTAACCGGTCATCAGCTAACCTTTAGCTCGGAAAGCTCTCACCAGTTCGAACAACGCGACGCTAACCAGAGCACAACGGACCTATTTATTTTTCATCCCCAGATTCCCACCGCAAACGGAACATTTTCATCTGGATCTTCACAACTAGCTATCTAGCTAAACCGCAACCCCGGATGATTACTCCTGGCTAGCGTTTCCATCCACTTAGCTTGAAGCTAGCCCGGCCAGAGCTCCTGTGCTACCACCGAAGCATACTCCTGGGCTACAATATCCGGACCCACGACCGGTCTATCGATGTCACCGCATGAAGAGGCATAAACAGACTCACCCCATCGCGACGTCCCCCAAAGGCTAACTTTCTAGCCCTTGCTATCTCCTTGCTTGCTAATTCGGCCTGCTAACTGCTAGCTTGTTTAGCCCCGGTCCGCTAACTGCTACCTTGTTTAGCCCTGGCCTACTAACTGTTAGCTTGTTAGCACAGGCCTGCTAACCGTCTGAATCGCCGCATCCCAACCACTCACTGGACCCATATTTACTTTCAATCTCTTTTCGATTTTTAATTAGTTTTATACCTTCCGGTAACCTGCCTCACCCAATGTGATACCGAATCGTTACTATTTTTAATTTTTAGAACACACTCAAGAACCTCCATAAGCTAACCAGCTAACTAGCTACGAGCTATTTAGTCATTGTTTTTTAAATTTTTTTATTTTTTTATTTCACCTTTATTTAACCAGGTAAGCTAGTTGAGAACAAGTTCTCATTTACAATTGCGACCTGGCCAAGATAAAGCAAAGCAGTTCGACACATACAACGACACAGAGTTACACATGGGAGTAAAACAAACATACAGTCAATAATACAGTAAAAAAAACAAGTCTATATACAATGTGAGCAAATTAGGTGAGAAGGGAGGTAAAGGCAAAAAAGGCCATGGTGGCAAAGTAAATACAATATAGCAAGTAAAACACTGGAATGGTAGTTTTGCAATGGAAGAATGTGCAAAGTAGAAATAAAAATAATGGGGTGCAAAGGAGCAAAATAAATAAATAAATTAAATACAGTTGGGAAAGAGGTAGTTGTTTGGGCTAAATTATAGGTGGGCTATGTACAGGTGCAGTAATCTGTAAGATGCTCTGACAGTTGGTGCTTAAAGCTAGTGAGGGAGATAAGTGTTTCCAATTTAAGAGATTTTTGTAGTTCGTTCCAGTCATTGGCAGCAGAGAACTGGAAGGAGAGGCGGCCAAAGAAAGAATTGGTTTTGGGGGTGACTAGAGAGATATACCTGCTGGAGCGTGTGCTACAGGTGGGAGATGCTATGGTGACCAGCGAGCTGAGATAAGGGGGGACTTTACCTAGCAGGGTCTTGTAGATGACATGGAGCCAGTGGGTTTGGCGACGAGTATGAAGCGAGGGCCAGCCAACGAGAGCGTACAGGTCGCAATGGTGGGTAGTATATGGGGCTTTGGTGACAAAACGGATTGCACTGTGATAGACTGCATCCAATTTGTTGAGTAGGGTATTGGAGGCTATTTTGTAAATGACATCGCCAAAGTCGAGGATTGGTAGGATGGTCAATTTTACAAGGGTATGTTTGGCAGCATGATTGAAGGATGCTTTGTTGCGAAATAGGAAGCCAATTCTAGATTTAACTTTGGATTGGAGATGTTTTGATATGGGTCTGGAAGGAGAGTTTACAGTCTAACCAGACACCTAAGTATTTGTAGTTGTCCACGTATTCTAAGTCAGAGCCGTCCAGAGTAGTGATGTTGGACAGGCGGGTAGGTGCAGGTAGCGATCGGTTGAAGAGCATGCATTTAGTTTTACTTGTATTTAAGAGCAATTGGAGGCCACGGAAGGAGAGTTGTATGGCATTGAAGCTTGCCTGGAGGGTTGTTAACACAGTGTCCAAAGAAGGGCCGGAAGTATACAGAATGGTGTCGTCTGCGTAGAGGTGGATCAGAGACTCACCAGCAGCAAGAGCGACCTCATTGATGTATACAGAGAAGAGAGTCGGTCCAAGAATTGAACCCTGTGGCACCCCCACTAGAGACTGCCAGAGGTCCGGACAGCAGACCCTCCGATTTGACACACTGAACTCTATCAGAGAAGTAGTTGGTGAACCAGGCGAGGCAATCATTTGAGAAACCAAGGCTGTCGAGTCTGCCGATGAGGATGTGGTGGTTGACAGAGTCGAAAGCCTTGGCCAGATCAATGAATACGGCTGCACAGTAATGTTTCTTATCGATGGCGGTTAAGATATCGTTTAGGACCTTGAGCGTGGCTGAGGTGCACCCATGACCAGCTCTGAAACCAGATTGCATAGCAGAGAAGGTATGGTGAGATTCGAAATGGTCGGTAATCTGTTTGTTGACTTGGCTTTCAAGACCTTAGAAAGGCATGGTAGGATAGATATAGGTCTGTAGCAGTTTGGGTCAAGAGTGTCCCCCCTTTGAAGAGGGGGATGACCGCAGCTGCTTTCCAATCTTTGGGAATCTCAGATGACACGAAAGAGAGGTTGAACAGGCTAGTAATAGGGGTGGCAACAATTTCGGCAGATAATTTTAGAAAGAAAGGGTCCAGATTGTCTAGCCCGGCTGATTTGTAGGGTCCAGATTTTTCAGCTCTTTCAGAACTTCAGCTGAATGGATTTGGGAGAAGGAGAAATGGGGAAGGCTTGGGCGAGTTGCTGTTGGGGGTGCAGTGCTGTTGACCAGGGTAGGAGTTGCCAGGTGGAAAGCATGGCCAGCCGTAGAAAAATGCTTATTGAAATTCTCAATTATGGTGGATTTATCAGTGGTGACAGTGTTTCCTATCTTCAGTGCAGTGGGCAGCTGGGAGGAGGTGTTCTTATTCTCCATGGACTTTACAGTGTCCCAGAACTTTTTGAGTTACTGTTGCAGGAAGCAAATTTCTGCTTGAAAAAGCTAGCCTTGGCTTTTCTAACTGCCTGTGTATAACGGTTTCTAGCTTCCCTGAACAGCTGCATATCACGGGGCTGTTCGATGCTAATGCAGAACGCCATAGGATGTTTTTGTGTTGGTTAAGGGCAGTCAGGTCTGGGGAGAACCAAGGGCTATATCTGTTCCTGGTTCTAATTTTCTTGAATGGGGCATGTTTATTTAAGATTGTTAGGAAGGCATTTTTAAAAATATCCAGGCATCCTCTACTGACGGGATGAGATCAATATCCTTCCAGGACACCCCGGCCAGGTCGATTAGAAAGGCCTGCTCGCTGAAGTGTTTCAGGGAGCGTTTTACAGTGATGAGTGGAGGTCGCTTGACCGCTGACCCATTACGGATGCAGGCAATGAGGCAGTGATCGCTGAGATCTTGGTTGAAGACAGCAGAGGTGTATTTAGAGGGAAGTTGGTTAGATGATATCTATGAGGGTGCCCGTGTTTAAGGCTTTGGGGGTACCTGGTAGGTTCATTGATAATTTGTGTGAGATTGAGGGCATCAAGTTTAGATTGTAGGATGGCTGGGGTGTTAAGCATGTTCCAGTTTAGGTCGCCTAGCAGCACGAGCTCTGAAGATAGATGGGGGCAATCAGTTCACATATGGTGTCCAGAGCACAGCTGGGGGCAGAGGGTGGTCTATAGCAGGCGGCAACGGTGAGAGACTTGTTTTTAGAGAGGTGGATTTTTAAAAGTAGAAGTTCAAATTGTTTGGGTACAGACCTGGATAGTAGGACAGAACTCTGCAGGCTATCTTTGCAGTAGATTGCAACACCGCCCCTTTGGCAGTTCTATCTTGTCTGAAAATGTTGTAGTTTGGAATTAAAATTTCTGAATTTTTGGTGGTCTTCCTAAGCCAGGATTCAGACACAGCTAGAACATCCAGGTTGGCAGAGTGTGCTAAAGCAGTGAAAAGAACAAACTTAGGGAGGAGGCTTCTAATGTTAACATGCATGAAACCAAGGCTATTACGGTTACAGAAGTCATCAAAAGAGAGCGCCTGGGGAATAGGAGTGGAGCTAGGCACTGCAGGGCCTGGATTCACCTCTACATCGCCAGAGGAACATAGGAGGAGAAGAATAAGGGTACGGCTAAAAGCAATAAGAATTGGTCGTCTAGAACGTCTGGAACAGAGAGTAAAAGGAGGTTTCTGGGGGCGATAAAATAACATCAAGGTATAATGTACAGACAAAGGTATGGTAGGATGTGAGTACAGTGGAGGTAAACCTAGGTATTGAGTGATGAAGAGAGAGATATTGTCTCTAGAAACATCATTGAAACCAGGAGATGTCATTGCATGTGTGGGTGGTGGAACTAATACGTTGGATAAGGTATAGTGAGCAGGACTAGAGGCTCTACAGTGAAATAAGCCAATAAACACTAACCAGAACAGCAATGGACAAGACATATTGACATTAAGGAGAGGCATCCTTAGTCGAGTGATCAAAAGGGTCCAGGGAGTGGAGAGGTTGGTTTGGGGGTCACGGCGATTTAGACAGCTAGCCAGGACATCGGTAGCAAGCTAGCATAGGATGGAGGTCTGTTGTTAGCCACCTCTTGCGTTCCGTCAGTAGATTAGTGGAGTTCCGTGTTGTAGAGGGGATTAGTCCAAATCACACAACAACAAAAAAATAAAAACAATAGATATAGTTATAGAGGCCCAAGAAGAAACATAATAATAATAAAAATAAATAAATTGTCCGATTGTCTATTCTGAGAGCATCCGGTAAGACAGCTAACGGTTAGCAGGCCGCAGATGGGCATTCAGGTAACGTCAGCGACGGAGGAGCCAGCCGGATCTCCTTCGGGTGATAACGTCGGCAGTCCAGTTGTGAAGGCCCGGTGGGGCTCACGAGGGGCAGTAAAACGGGTCCGGATAGGTGACTGCAGCCCAGGAGTGATTGACGGAGCTCAGAGTGGTTGACGGAGCTGGCTAGCTCCGGAGTAATTGATGTTTGCTCCGGAATCGACGAAAGCAGATAGACACACGGATAGCAGCCAGCTAGCTGTGAGATCCGGGAGTGAATGTCCAGAGAGCAGTTGAAATCCAGGGACATGGAGAGAAAAAATCGGTCCAGTATGTTCCGTTCCGAGCCGCGCTGCGCCGTACAAAACTGGCGATAGATTTTCGAGTTAAAGGATAGCTGATGACCACAAACCGTGGTTAGCTGAATACGAACGAGTTGCCAGTAAAGAAGCTAACTAGCTTCTGATTAGCTTCTGGCTAGCTCCTGGCTAGCTTCTGGCTAGCTTCTTGGAGTTTCTGGCTAGCTTCTGGCTAGCTTCTTGGAGGATTGCAGATTTGATTGCAGATTTGAGGTAAATAATACGTGTTTATACATATCAATTGGTGAGGCAGGTTGCAGGAGAGTGTATTGAAGATGAGTTGATGGAAAATAAAAATAAAATGTATGTGAAAAAAGTTGTAAATATATATATATATACACGACAAGACGAGGAAAAAAGACGTCTGAACTGCTTTGCCATCTCGGGCAAGTTAGCCACTGCTAGCGGCTTTTACCTTTTACCTTCTGCACAGCCAGCCAGTTTTTTTTAACCTGGATAATACTCGCCAGTCTAGCTTCCCTGCCCCATCCACCGCTGCCCTCTGGACACTGATCACTTGGCTACATAGCTGATGCATGCTGGACTGTCCATTAATCACGGTACTCCATTCTGCTTGTTTGTGTTTTATCTGTTGACCCCAGCCGCACTCAGGCTCTGTGTGTAGTTAATCCGACCCTCCCTCTGCCTAGTCAACGCCATTTTACCTGCTGTTGTTGTGCTAGCTGATTAGCTGTTGTTGTCTCAACTACTCAACTACTCAACTACTACTACTACTCAACTACTTCTGAGAGCTGTTTTAGCTAGCTCTCCCAATTCAACACCTGTCTTACCTGTCGGCCCCGTTGCCTAGTCAACGCCATTTTACCTGCTGTTTGTTGTGCTAGCGGATTAGCCCCGCCTACTGTTTTTAGCTAGCTTTCCAAATTCAACACCTGTGATTACTGGATAAGAGCGTCTGCTAAATGACTTAAATGTAATGTAAAATGTATGCCTCGCTGTATGTCTCTCTCAAATGTCAATATGCCTGTATACTGTTGTTCAGGTTAGTTATCATTGTTTTAGTTTACAATGGAGCCCCTAGTTCCACTCTTCATACCCCTGATACCTCCTTTGTCCCATCTCCCACACATGCGGTGACCTCACCCATTACAACCAGCATGTCCAGAGATACAACCTCTCTCATCATCACCCGGGGCCTGGGCTTACCTCCGCTGTACCCGCACCCCACCATACCCCTGTCTGTGCATTATGCCCTGAATATATTCTACCATGCCCAGAAATCTGCTCATTTTACTCTCTGTCCCCAACGCTCTAGGCGACCAGTTTTGATAGCCTTCAGCCGCACCCTCATACAACTCCTTCTCTGTTCCGCGGGTGATGTGGAGGTAAACCCAGGCCCTGCATGTCCCCAGGCACCCTCATTTGTTGACTTCTGTGATCGAAAAAGCCTTGGTTTCATGCATGTCAACATCAGAAGCCTCCTCCCTAAGTTTTACTCACTGCTTTAGCACACTCTGCTAACCCTGATGTCCTTGCCGTGTCTGAATCCTGGCTCAGGAAGGCCACCAAAAATTCGGAGATTTCCATACCAAACTATAACATTTTCCGTCAAGATAGAACTGCCAAAGGGGGAGGAGTTCCAGTCCACTGCAGAGATAGCCTGCAAAGTAATGTCATACTTTCCAGGTCCATACCCAAACAGTTCGAACTACTAATTTTGAAAATTACTCTCTCCAGAAATAAGTCTCTCACTGTTGCCGCCTGCTACCGACCCCCCTCAGCTCCCAGCTGTGCCCTGGACACCATTTGTGAATTGATCGCCCCCCATCTAGCTTCAGAGTTTGTTCTGTTAGGTGATCTAAACTGGGATATGCTTAACACCCCGGCAGTCCTACAATCTAAGCTAGATGCCCTCAATCTCACACAAATCATCAAGGAACCCACCAGGTACAACCCTAAATCTGTAAACAAGGGCACCCTCATAGACGTTCCCTGACCAACTAGCCCTCCAAATACACCTCCGCTGTCTTCAACCAGGATCTCAGCGATCACTGACTCATTGCCTGTATCCGCTACGGAGCCACAGTCAAACGACCACCCCTCATCCCTGTCAAACGCTCCCTAAAACACTTCCTTGAGCAGGCCTTTCTAATCGACCTGGCCCGGGTATCCTGGAAGGACATTGACCTCATCCCGTCAGTTGAGGATGCCTGGTCATTCTTTAAAAGTAACTTCCTCGCCATTTTAGATAAGCATGCTCCGTTCAAAAAAATGCAGAACTAAGAACAGATATAGCCCTTGGTTCACTCCAGACCTGACTGCCCTCAACCAGCACAAAAACATCCTGTGGCTGACTGCAATAGCATCGAATAGTCCCCGCGATATGCAACTGTTCAGGGAAGTCAGGAACCAATACATGCAGTCAGTCAGGAATGCTAAGGCCAGCTTCTTCAGGCAGAAATTTGCATCCTTTAGCTCCAACTCCAAAAAGTTCTGGGACACTGAAGTCCATGGAGAATAAGAGCACCTCCTCCCAGCTGCCCACTGCACTGAGGCTAGGTAACACGGTCACCACCGATAAATCCATGATTATCGAAAACTTCAACAAGCATTTCTCAACGGCTGGCCATGCCTTCCGCCTGGCTACTCCAACCTCGGCCAACAGCTCCGCCCCCCCTGCAGCTACTCCTCCAAGCCTCTCCAGGTTCTCCTTTACCCAAATCCAGATAGCAGATGTTCTGAAAGAGCTGCAAAACCTGGACCCGTACAAATCATCTGGGCTTGACAATCTGGACCCTCTATTTCTGAAACTATCCGCTGCCATTGTTGCAACCCCTATTACCAGTCTGTTCAGCCTCTCTTTCATATCGTCCGAGATCCCTAAAGATAGAAAAACTACCGCAGTCATCTCCTCTTCAAAGGGGGAGACACTCTAGACCCAAACTGTTCCTGCCCTGCCTATCTAAGGTCTTCGAAAGCCAAGTCAACAAACAGGTCACTGACCATCTCGAATCCCACCGTACCTTCTCCGCTGTGCAATCTGGTTTCCGAGCCGGTCACGGGTGCACCTCAGCCACGCTCAAGGTACTAAACGATATCATAACCGCCATCGATAAAAGACAGTACTGTGCAGCCGTCTTCATCGACCTTGCCAAGGCTTTCGACTCTGTCAATCACCATATTCTTATCGGCAGACTCAGTAGCCTCGGTTTTTCGGATGACTGCCTTGCCTGGTTCACCAACTACTTTGCAGACAGAGTTCAGTGTGTCAAATCGGAGGGCATGCTGTCCGGTCCTCTGGCAGTCTCTATGGAGGTGCCACAGGGTTCAATCCTCGGGCCGACTCTTTTCTCTGTATATATCAATGATGTTGCTCTTGCTGCGGGCGATTTCCTGATCCACCTATTTCTTTGGCCGCCTCTCCTTCCAATTCTCTGCTGCCAATGACTGGAACGAACTACAAAAATCTCTGAAACTGGAAACACTTATCTCCCTCACTAGCTTTAAGCACCAACTGTCAGAGCAGCTCACAGATTACTGCACCTGTACATAGCCCACCTATAATTTAGCCCAAACAACTACCTCTTTCCCAACTGTATTTAATTTATTTATTTATTTATTTATTTTGCTCCTTTGCACCCCATTATTTTTATTATTATTCTACTTTGCACATTCTTCCATTGCAAAACTACCATTCCAGTGTTTTACTTGCTATATTGTATTTACTTTGCCACCATGGCCTTTTTTGCCTTTACCTCCCTTATCTCACCTCATTTCCTCACATCGTATATAGACTTGTTTATACTGTATTATTGACTGTATGTTTGTTTTACTCCATGTGTAACTCTGTGTCGTTGTATGTGTCGAACTGCTTTTCTTTATCTTGGCCAGGTCGCAATTGTAAATGAGAACTTGTTCTCAACTTGCCTACCTGGTTAAATAAAGGTGAAATAAAATAAATAAATAAATATTATTGCTTATCCTTATCAAGGGAGTCAATTATTTCGTAAATAAAACACATGAAAATCTAGTTTTTCACTGCACTGGTCCTTTAACGCTAAGTGAATATGACCATTGCCTTGTTTAGCGAGGCTGGCCCTGGTGAACCAGCAGAGAGAGGCTTTCCTCCAGAGAGAGGCTTTCCTCCAGAGAGAGGTTTTCCTCCAGAGAGAGGCTTTCCTCCAGAGAGAAGCTTTCCTCCAGAGAGAGGTTTTCCTCCAGAGAGAGGCTTTCTTCCAGAGAGAGGCTTTCCTCCAGAGAGAGGCTTTCCTCCAGAGAGAGGCTTTAGGCTTTCCTCCAGAGAGAGGCTTTCCTCCAGAGAGAGGCTTTCCTCCAGAGAGAGGTCACAGGTCAAGAGTTTGAAGCTTGTTGAACCAATCACTTTTTACTGGAGGTCACCACCCCGTTACCTCCTACCACCAACCACACACACACACACACACACGCACAGAGCCGCTCAGAGGGGAAACTATTTATTGTTCTGGGTTACGAGCTGCTGGTCTACACTGTTAGGATCTCCTAAATCACACGCATGCACCCACACACACACACACACACACACACAAACACGCATCCACCCACACACACACACACACACACACACAAACACGCATCCACCCACACACATACACGCATGCACCCACACACCTACACACAAAAACACGCATGCACCCATGCACATACACACACACACACACACACACACACACACACACACACACACACACACACACACACACACACACACACACACACACACACACACACACACACACACACACACACACACACACAGACACACCCTCTCTCTCCGGGTCATCCAGGGTTGCAGTGAGCAGTCCTTTCCCTGGTAAAGTCTTTATTCTGCAGCTTTCTATTCATAGAATCTAACTGTTCTAATGAAGATATCAAATATAATTGGCTTTTATTTATCCTGGAGCTGGAGCTGGAGCTGGAGCTGGAGGAGCTGGAGGAGCTGGAGCTGGGAGCTGGAGCTGGAGCTGGAGCTGGAGCTGGAGCTGGAGGAGCTGGAGCTGGGAGCTGGAGCTGGAGCTGGGGAGCTGGAGCTGGAGCTGGAGCTGGAGGAGCTGGAGCTGGAGCTGGAGCTGGAGCTGGAGCTGGGGAGCTGGAGCTGGAGCTGGAGCTGGGGAGCTGGAGCTGGAGCTGGAGCTGGAGCTGGAGCTGGAGCTTTTATTTATCCTGGAGCTGGAGCTGGAGCTGGAGCTGGAGCTGGAGCTGGAGCTTTTATTTATCCTGGAGCTGGAGCTGGAGCTGGAGCTGGAGCTGGAGCTGGAGCTGGAGCTGTGAAATATGAACAGAGAGTCAGTCGCCATCAGAGTGACAACAAACTGAGGACAAACTTTTGAGTTATAATAACTCGGAATAACATTCATGAAAGTTGAATTCTATTGAATTCATAATAATAATAATATTTCATATTCGAGGGAAAATGTGTGTGTGGGGGGGTGCAACACCCTGGTTTCGTGTGTGTGGGGGTGCAACACCCTGGTTTCGTGTGTGTGGGGGGTGCAACACCTTGGTTTCGTGTGGGGGGTGCAACACCTGGTTTCGTGTGGGGGGGTGCAACACCTTGGTTTCGTGTGGGGGGTGCAACACCTTTGTTTCGTGTGTGTGGGGGGTGCAACACCTTGGTTTCGTGTGGGGGGTGCAACACCTTTGTTTCGTGTGTGTGGGGGTGCAACACCTTGGTTTCGTGTGTGTGGGGGGTGCAACACCTTGGTTTCGTGTGTGTGGGGGGTGCAACACCTTGGTTTCGTGTGTGGGGGGTGCAACACCCTGGTTTCGTGTGTGTGGGGGGTGCAACACCTTGGTTTTAGTGTGGGGGGTGCAACACCTTGGTTTCGTGTGGGGGGTGCAACACCTTGGTTTCGTGTGGGGGTGCAACACCTTGGTTTCGTGTGTGTGGGGGGTGAAACACCTTGGTTTCGTGTGTGTGGGGGGGGGGTGCAACACCTTGGTTTCGTGTGTGTGGGGGGTGCAACACCTTGGTTTCGTGGGGGGAGGGGGGTGCAACACCTGATTTCGTGTGGGGGGTGCAACACCTTGGTTTCGTGTGTGTGGGGGGTGCAACACCTTGGTTTCGTGTGTGTGGGGGGTGCAACACATTGGTTTCGTGTGTGGGGGGTGCAACACCTTCGTTTCGTGTGGGGGGTGCAACACCTTGGTTTCGTGTGGGGGGGGGGTGCAACACCTTGGTTTACGTGTGGGGAGGGGGGGTGCAACACCTTGGTTTCGTGTGGGGGGGTGCAACACCTTGGTTTCGTGTGTGTGGGGGGGGGTGAAACACCTTGGTTTCGTGTGTGTGGGGGGGGGTGCAACACCTTGGTTTCGTGTGTGTGGGGTGCAACACCTTGGTTTCGTGGGGGAGGGGGTGCAACACCTTGATTTCGTGTGGGGGGTGCAACACCTTGGTTTCGTGTGTGTGGGGGTGCAACACCTTGGTTTCGTGTGTGTGGGGGGTGCAACACATTGGTTTCGTGTGTGTGGGGGGTGCAACACCTTCGTTTCGTGTGGGGGGGTGCAACACCTTGGTTTCGTGTGGGGGGAGGTGCAACACCTTGGTTTCGTGTGGGGAGGGGGGTGCAACACCTTGGTTTCGTGTGGGGGGTGCAACACCTTGGTTTCGTGTGTGTGGGGGGTGCAACACCTTGGTTTCGTGTGGGGGGGGTGCAACACCTTGGTTTGCGTGTTTCGTGTGGGGGGTGCAACACCTTGGTTTCGTGTGGGGGGTGCAACACCTTGGTTTCGTGTGTATGGGGGGTGCAACACCTTGGTTTCGTGTGGGGGGTGCAACACCTTGGTTTCGTGTGTATGGGGGTGCAACACCTTGGTTTCGTGTGTGTGTGGATGGGGGTGCAACACCTTGAGTTCCTGGGGGGGGGTGCAACACCTTGGTTTCGTGGGGGTGCAACACCTGGTTTCGTGGGGGTGCAACACCTTGGTTTCGTGGGGGGTGCAACACCTTGGTTTTGTGTGGGGTGCAACACCTTGGTTTCGTGTGGGGGGTGCAACACCTTGGTTTCGTGGGGGAGGGGGGTGCAACACCTTGGTTTCGTGTGGGGGGGGTGCAACACCTTGGTTTTGTGTGGGGGGGTGCAACACATTGGTTTCGTGTGGGGGGTGCAACACCTTGGTTTTGTGTGGGGGGGTGCAACACCTTGGTTTCGTGGGGGGGGGGAGGGGGGTGCAACACCTTGGTTTCGTGTGGGGGGGTGCAACACCTTGGTTTCGTGTGGGGGGGGTGCAACACCTTGGTTTCGTGTGGGGGGGGTGCAACACCTTGGTTTCGTGTGGGGGGTGGGGGGGGGGTGCAACACCTTGGTTTTCTCCAAAACAGAAGCCAGAGTGATGAAACGTACTCAGCACCCATTTCTCCCTGCTTGAAAATACATTCATGTCCCAATAATTATAACTATCGTAATTATAACCACTATATGTTGGCATTGACTTGATTCAAATGTCCATATTATAGTCTCTTGCTCGGGGACATGAGGTTTTCTTTTGCCTGATAAGTTGGGTTTGTAACACAGTGTTACAATTGCCCCCAAAATGAGAACACGTCATTTTAAGTTGAATTATACAACGCTCAACTGTAATGAGTGACTTCCCCTAGAAAGCAACTAATCCCTTTGAAAAGGGCCTACTGTAATATGAGTCAAACGGTTATTCTAGTGTCAAAATTGACCTCCAAGTGTAAATAGGATCGTTTGGGTCATAAAGTCCGTCTCTTTTCTAAAACGGAGTTCGGAACCTCAACGAGGAAATGAAGGTTGGGTTTGGGATTACAATTACGCCAACAAATCATGTCCCCCACCCCCCTTTTTTTTCGCCAAGCCCCACTTTGGTTTCCCTTCATTGAATGGGGCTCCGTTGTTTCATCAACCCCAACTGGTTCAAAGGATCACAGAGGCCCTGTACAGATTTTTTTATTTTATTTTAATTTTATTTTACCTTTATTTTACTAGGCAAGTCAGATTCTTATTTTCGATGACGGCCTAGGAACAGTGGGTTAACTGCCTGTTCAGGGGCAGAACCACAGATTTGTACCTTGTCAGCTCAGGGGTTTGAACTTGTAACCTTCCGATTACTAGTCCAACGCTCTAACCACTAGGCTACCCTACCACCTCTACACTCTAACCACTAGGCTACCCTGCCGCCTCTACACTCTAACCACTAGGCTACCCTACCACCTCTACACTCTAACCACTAGGCTACCCTGCCACCTCCACACTCTAACCACTAGGCTACCCTGCCGCCTCTACACTCTAACCACTAGGCTACCCTGCCACCTCCACACTCTAACCACTAGGCTACCCTGCCACCTCTACACTCTAACCACTAGGCTACCCTGCAGCCTCTACACTCTAACCACTAGGCTACCCTAGCACCTCTACACTCTAACCACTAGGCTACCCTGCCGCCTCTACACTCTAACCACTAGGCTACCCTGCCGCCTCTACACTCTAACCACTAGGCTACCCTGCAGCCTCTACACTCTAACCACTAGGCTACCCTACCACCTCTACACTCTAACCACTAGGCTACCCTGCCGCCTCTACACTCTAACCACTAGGCTACCCTGCCACCTCCACACTCTAACCACTAGGCTACCCTACCACCTCTACACTCTAACCACTAGGCTACCCTGCCGCCTCTACACTCTAACCACTAGGCTACCCTGAAGTGCTATGGGTTTGCATGCCCTGCCCGACAGACCCCAGTATGCAGAATAAGTGCAAGTGACGATCCCCAAGTCTACACCAGTAACACTAGCTTGGTGTGCTGGTGGTGGTGAGTATACCAGACATATTGGAATATAAGGACCTCTCTGGTATAACTTAGCTAACAACGTTAGCTTACATTAGCTTACGGGTTGGAGCGAGCGGTCGCATCTGCACTCGGTCCGCAGGTAGTATTACATTTCATTATAGTACAACGGTTTGATTTGTCTAATCTTAGCAATTTTTCTTCTTAGCTAGCTACATAGTCGTCTTTGTATCATAGATAATTGCGTAATTATCGTATTTCGTCGTCCTAACGCAGTCTACACCGCCCTGCAGCTAGCTAGCTAGCTAACGTCTACCGTTAGCTAGTCCACCGTCTACCGATTAGCAGCACAACTTACACTCAACTGAACGACTTGATTAGTGTAGTGTTAGCTAGCTACATAGTTGTCTTTGCTGTCTTCGTATCCAAGATAATTGTGTAGTTTAGAGTGTGTAGTTTTAGAGTGATTATCTTAATTTACCGAGGTTAGCTAGCCAGCTATTCGTCGTCCTTAACGTAACAGAACTTCCGCACTCAACAATCCGGGTCGCATTTCGCTCGCTCCACAGGTAGTATCACATTTTTTCATTTCATTACAGTACAACGGCTTGATTTGTTTGATCGTAGCTAGCTACATAGCTAGCTACATAGCCGTCTTTGTATCAAAGATAATTGTGTAGTCTTGAGCGATTTCCTAGGTTAGCTAGCCAGCTATTGTCGTTCTTTTAACGCAACGTAACGTAAATCAACACTGCTAGCTAGCCAGCTAGCCCGAATAGCAGCACAGTAGCACAGTAGAAACCATTACACTCAACGGAACGACTTGATTAGTGTAGTGTCAACAACGCAGACACTGCCAGCTAGCCTACATAGTCAACAACGCAGCCTCTGCCAGCTAGCCTACTTCAGCAGTACTGTATCATTTTAATCATTTTCACAATAAGATTCTTGCTACGTAAGCTTAACTTTCTGAACACTCGAGACGTGTAGTCCACTTGTCATTCCAATCTCCTTTGCATTAGCGTAGCCTCTTGTGTAGCCTGTCAACTATGTGTCTGTCTATCCCTGTTCTCTCCTCTCTGCACAGACCATACAAACGCTCCACACCGCGTGGCCGCGGCCACCCTAATCTGGTGGTCCCAGCGCGCACGACCCACGTGGAGTTCCAGGTCTCTGGTAGCCTCTGGAACTGCCGATCTGCGGCCAACAAGGCAGAGTTCATCTCAGCCTATGCCTCCCTCCAGTCCCTCGACTTCTTGGCACTGACGGAAACATGGGTCACCACAGACAACACTGCTACTCCTACTGCTCTCTCTTCGTCTGCCCACGTGTTCTCGCACACCCCGAGAGCTTCTGGTCAGCGGGGTGGTGGCACCGGGATCCTCATCTCTCCCAAGTGGTCATTCTCTCTTTCTCCCCTTACCCATCTGTCTATCGCCTCCTTTGAATTCCATGCTGTCACAGTTACCAGCCCTTTCAAGCTTAACATCCTTAACATTTATCGCCCTCCAGGTTCCCTCGGAGAGTTCATCAATGAGCTTGATGCCTTGATAAGCTCCTTTCCTGAGGACGGCTCACCTCTCACAGTTCTGGGCGACTTTAACCTCCCCACGTCTACCTTTGACTCATTCCTCTCTGCCTCCTTCTTTCCACTCCTCTCCTCTTTGACCTCACCCTCTCACCTTCCCCCTACTCACAAGGCAGGAAATACGCTCGACCTCATCTTTACTAGATGCTGTTCTTCCACTAACCTCATTGCAACTCCCTCCAAGTCTCCGACCACTACCTTGTATCCTTCTCCCTCTCGCTCTCATCCAACACTTCCCACACTGCCCCTACTCGGATGGTATCGCGCCGTCCCAACCTTCGCTCTCTCTCCCCGCTACTCTCTCCTCTTCCATCCTATCATCTCTTCCTCTGCTCAAACCTTCTCCAACCTATCTCCTGATTCTGCCTCCTCAACCCTCCTCTCCTCCCTTTCTGCATCCTTTGACTCTCTATGTCCCCTATCCTCCAGGCCGGCTCGGTCCTCCCCTCCCGCTCCGTGGCTCAACGACTCATTGCGAGCTCACAGAACAGGGCTCCGGGCAGCCGAGCGGAAATGGAGGAAAACTCGCCTCCCTGCGGACCTGACATCCTTTCACTCCCTCCTCTCTACATTTTCCTCTTCTCTCTCTGCTGCTAAAGCCACTTTCTACCACTCTAAATTCCAAGCATCTGCCTCTAACCCTAGGAAGCTCTTTGCAACCTTCTCCTCCCTCCTGAATCCTTCTCCCCTCCCCCTCCTCCCTCTCTGCAGATGACTTCGTCAACCATTTTGAAAAGAAGGTCGACGACATCCGATCCTCGTTTGCTAAGTCAAACGACACCGCTGGTTCTGCTCACACTGCCCTACCCTGTGCTCTGACCTCTTTCTCCCCCTCTCTCCAGATGAAATCTCGCGTCTTGTGACGGCCGGCCGCCCAACAACCTGCCCGCTTGACCCTATCCCCTCCTCTCTTCTCAGACCATTTCCGGAGACCTTCTCCCTTACCTCACCTCGCTCATCAACTCATCCCTGACCGCTGGCTACGTCCCTTCCGTCTTCAAGAGAGCGAGAGTTGCACCCCTTCTGAAAAAACCTACACTCGATCCCTCCGATGTCAACAACTACAGACCAGTATCCCTTCTTTCTTTTCTCTCCAAAACCCTTGAACGTGCCGTCCTTGGCCAGCTCTCCCGCTATCTCTCTCAGAATGACCTTCTTGATCCAAATCAGTCAGGTTTCAAGACTAGTCATTCAACTGAGACTGCTCTTCTCTGTATCACGGAGGCGCTCCGCTCCGCACTGCTAAAGCTAACTCTCTCTCCTCTGCTCTCATCCTTCTAGACCTATCGGCTGCCTTCGATACTGTGAACCATCAGATCCTCCTCTCCACCCTCTCCGAGTTGGGCATCTCCGGCGCGGCCCATGCTTGGATTGCGTCCTACCTGACAGGTCGCTCCTACCAGGTGGCGTGGCGAGAACCGTCTCCACACCACGTGCTCTCACCACTGGCGCCCCCAGGGCTCTGTTCTAGGCCCTCTCCTATTCTCGCTATACACCAAGTCACTTGGCTCTGTCATAACCTCACATGGTCTCTCCTATCATTGCTATGCAGACGACACACAATTAATCTTCTCCTTTCCCCTTCTGATGATCAGGTGGCGAATCGCATCTCTGCATGTCTGGCAGACATATCAGTGTGGATGACGGATCACCACCTCAAGCTGAACCTCGGCAAGACGGAGCTGCTCTTCCTCCCGGGAAGGACTGCCCGTTCCATGATCTCGCCATCACAGTTGACAACTCCATTGTGTCCTCCTCCCAGAGCGCTAAGAACCTTGGCGTGATCCTGGACAACACCCTGTCGTTCTCAACTAACATCAAGGCGGTGGCCCGTTCCTGTAGGTTCATGCTCTACAACATCCGCAGAGTACGACCCTGCCTCACACAGGAAGCGGCGCAGGTCCTAATCCAGGCACTCGTCATCTCCCGTCTGGATTACTGCAACTCGCTGTTGGCTGGGCTCCCTGCCTGTGCCATTAAACCCCTACAACTCATCCAGAACGCCGCAGCCCGTCTGGTGTTCAACCTTCCCAAGTTCTCTCACGTCACCCCGCTCCTCCGCTCTCTCCACTGGCTTCCAGTTGAAGCTCGCATCCGCTACAAGACCATGGTGCTTGCCTACGGAGCTGTGAGGGGAACGGCACCTCAGTACCTCCAGGCTCTGATCAGGCCCTACACCCAAACAAGGGCACTGCGTTCATCCACCTCTGGCCTGCTCGCCTCCCTACCACTGAGGAAGTACAGTTCCCGCTCAGCCCAGTCAAAACTGTTCGCTGCTCTGGCCCCCCAATGGTGGAACAAACTCCCTCACGACGCCAGGACAGCGGAGTCAATCACCACCTTCCGGAGACACCTGAAACCCCACCTCTTTAAGGAATACCTAGGATAGGATAAAGTAATCCCTCTCACCCCCCTTAAAAGATTTAGATGCACTACTGTTCCACTGGATGTCATAAGGTGAATGCACCAATTTGTTAGTCGCTCTGGATAAGAGCGTCTGCTAAATGACTTAAATGTAAATGTAAATTATTGCTGGTTATGTCGGTAGCTATCTCTTGATAAAAAAAATCTAACGTTAGCATCAATAGCTGGCTAGCTACCTCATTACAACGTAGTTAGGTTGTAGCTCATACAAATGTACTGTGTCTTTTCTAGATACTGCTGGTTATGTTATGTTACCATTTGATAATGCCAATGCTGCAGGCAAACTAGCTACAGGCTAGCTAACTAGATAACGTTAGCCTACAAATTGGATTTGCTAATGAGTTCATAGCCCATTCCAGTATGTTCTGTATGGTCTAGGGCAAAACTAAATAATGGCTGCAGGTATGGTGGTAGCTACCTCGTGTCTGAGTCTGACTAATACAGTGGACTAGCAGCAACAAACCATAATGGCATCACCGTCCTGAAGCTAATCTGGAGCTACAGTCAGTCTGCATCTGTAAAGCATAGAAGTAAGGTTTCCACTAGTTACCACAGTCACAAAGTCAACAATCGCTATGTCTTAATTTAAGGTTAAGGTTAGGCATAAGGTTACCAGTGTGGTTAAGGTTAGGCATAAGGTTACCAGTATGGTTAAGGTTAGGCATAAGGTTACCAGTATGGTTAAGGTTAGGCTTAAGGTTACCGGTGTGGTTAAGGTTAGGCTTAAGGTTACCGGTATGGTTAAGGTTAGGCATAAGGTCAACAGTGTGGTTAAGGTTAGGCATAAGGTCAACAGTGTGGTTAAGGTTAGGCATAATGTTACCAGTGTGGTTAAGGTTAGGCATAATGTTACCAGTGTGGTTAAGGTTAGGCATAAGGTTAACGGTGTGGTTAAGGTTAGGCATAAGGTCAACAGTGTGGTTAAGGTTAGGCATAATGTTACCAGTGTGGTTAAGGTTAGGCATAATGTTACCAGTGTGGTTAAGGTTAGGCATAAGGTTAACGGTGTGGTTAAGGTTAGGCATAAGGTTAGCAGTGTGGTTAAGGTTAGGCATAAGGTTACCAGTATGGTTAAGGTTAGGCATAAGGTTAACGGTGTGGTTAAGGTTAGGCATAAGGTTACCAGTATGGTTAAGGTTAGGCATAAGGTTACCAGTATGGTTAAGGTTAGGCATAAGGTTAACGGTGTGGTTAAGGTTAGGCATAAGGTTAGCAGTGTGGTTAAGGTTAGGCATAAGGTTACCAGTATGGTTAAGGTTAGGCATAAGGTTAACGGTGTGGTTAAGGTTAGGCATAAGGTTACCAGTGTGGTTAAGGTTAGGCATAAGGTTACCAGTGTGGTTAAGGTTAGGCATAAGGTTAACGGTGTGGTTAAGGTTAGGCATAAGGTTAGGGTTAGGGTTAGGGTTAGGGTTAGGGTGTTGCCATCGTAACCAATCTATAATGATACAGGGCGAGACCCAGATGCAGATGGTTGGAGTCTCTGATATTTATTTTAGAACAAGGGGCAGGCAAGAGACAGGTTGTGGACAGGCAAAATATCATAAACCAGGTCAGAGTCCAGGAGGTACAGGGCGGCAGGCAGGCTTGAGGTCAGGCAGGTGGGCTCAGTGTCAGGGCAGGCAAAGGTCAGAACCAGGAGGACTTAAAAAAACAGAGACTTGGAAAAAGCAGGAACATGGAAAAACACGCTGGTTGACTTGACAAGACAAGACGAACTGGCAACAGACAAACAGAGAGCACAGGAATAAATACCCTGGGAATAATGGGGAAAACGGGTGACAGCTGATGGTGGGTGGAGACAATCACAACGACAGGTGAAACAGATCAGGGCGTGACAGCTGAGCTCTTTTCCAGGTACGCCAACATCTGGGCTGAGGGTATGTTGACCCTGCTTTTTGCTCCAGGAAGAGTGTGGGCTGATGCCCCATGGAGCACTCGAAGAGGGAGAGTCAAGTGGCTGAGCAGGAAAGAGTGTTCCTAGCATACTCCATCCAGACCAGTTGCTGGCTCCAGGTGGTGAGGTTTACTTCTTGGTGACAGGGGGTAGTATTTTCACATCCGGATGAAATGCATGCCCAAATTCAACTGCCTGCTACTCATCCCCAGAAGATAAGATATGCATAGTATTAGTAGATTTGGATAGAAAACACACTGGCGTTTCTAAAACTGTTTGAATCATGTCTGTGAGTATAACAGAACTTATTTAGCAGGCGAAACCCCGAGGACAAACCATTCAGATTTTTTTTGTTGAGGTCACTGTCTTTTCAATTGATTTTCATTGGGATTCCATAATTCTAAGGGACCTTCTTGCAGTTCCTATCGCTTCCACTGGATGTCAATAGCGAGATGGAACCGGTGTTTTTCTGGATCAAACTATAATAATAAATAATATATATAAATAAGGATATTTGGGATATATGTCGACGGATTTAATTGAACAAAAGGACCATTTGTGATGTTTATGGGACATATTGGAGTGCCAACAGAAGAAGCTCGTCAAAGTTAAGGCATGAATTATATTTTTATTTCTGCGTTCTGTGTCGCGCCTGCAGGGTTGAAATATGCTTTTCTCTCTCTTTGTTTACGGAGGTGCTATCCTCAGATAATAGCATCGTTTGCTTTTGCCGAAAAGCCTTTTTGAAATCTGACATGTTGGCTGGATTCAAAACAACTGTAGCTAGCATCAGGATGGCGGTGGAAACCCAGTGACAAAATCCAGGGATATATGGGACCAAGGGCGATGTGGAACAGGGAGTAGCTGAAAGAGGCCAGACGACGCTTGCCGCGTAGCTTGCCCGCACACACCATGCACGCTCAATGAAGGCCGAGACATCAGGAGCCATGGTAGGCCCCCAGAAGCATTGTCGGAGGAAAGCCAGGGTACGACGGACACCAGGATGACAAGGAAGCCTCGAGGAGTGAGCCCATTCCAGAACCTGAGGCCGGGCCGAATCAGGAACAAACATTCGGCTTTCCGCCACTTCCAGCCAGTGCCTCCACTCCTCCAAAGTCATCTTAACCACCAGTAGTTCCCGGTTCCCAACGTCATAGTTCCTTTCCGCAGAGTTGAGACGAATGAACAGGAAGGCACAGGGATGCATCTTTTGGTCCTTGATGGATCGTTGGGAGGTGAGGTGAGGTGAGGTTAAGGTGAGGCGTGGTGGGGGGGGTGAGGTGAGGTTAAGGTGAGGTGAGGTTAAGGTGAGGCGTGGTGGGGGGGGGTGAGGCGAGGTTAAGGTGAGGCGAGGTTAAGGTGAGGCCCCCACTCCTACATCGGAAGAGTCAACCTCAACCACAAACTGACGGGTCAGATCCGGATGGATGAAGATGGGTGCAGTAGTGAATCGCTGCTTCAGATCCACAAAAGCCCTGTACGCTGCTGGGGACCATGTGAACGGTACCTTGGGGGAGGTGAGTGCAGAGAGGGAGCCGCCAGGGTGCCTTGGTCCCGAATGAAACGGTGGTAGAAAATAGGAAACCCCAGAAACCGTTGTAGCTGCACCCTGGACTTGGATTGTGGCCAATCCACCACAGCTTTCACCTTTTCCGGATCCATCTGGACATTCCCTTCAGCGATGACGTCATCGCCCAGAAAGGAGATAGAGGAGCAGTGGAGCTCGCACTTCTTTTAAAAACAACTCCAGGAGGCCCTGAAGAATTTGTCGAACATGAAGAACGTGTTCTTGGGAAGAACGAGAGAATACCAGGATGACATCGAGGTAGACAAATAGAAAACGATTCAACATATCCCAGAGCACATTGTTGACCAGGGCCTGGAAGACTGCGGGAGCGTTGGTGAGTCCAAATGGCATGACCAGGTTCTCATAGTGTCCACTGGCAGTGTTGAAGGCCATATTCCACTCTTCTCCTTCACGTATCCGAACAAGGTGCAACTTCGGGAGCTGCCACTGGTCTGTCTGACGCCGCAAATTCAGCATTTGCAACTGGCTCGTCCGACGCCGACACAACTTCATCAGTTTAACTGCGTCCCTTTGGTTGTCCTCGAGGTCAGTGTCATCCCACTGCAGGTGCAGTGCATCGGGGGGGGGGGGGGGGTTCCCCCTGATTAGTAATTATAAGTATGTGCCCTCTGTTTACCATTGTTTTGACGGTTATTGTACCATGTTCATTGTACCATGTTCATTGGTCTATTAAGGGGTCTCCACCCGTGTATCGTTAGTAAGGGGTCTCGACCCGTGAATCGTTAGTAAGGGGTCTCGACCTGTTTATCGTTAGTAAGGGGTCTCGACCTGTTTATCGTTAGTAAGGGGTCTCGACCTGTTTATCGTTAGTAAGGGGTCTCGACCTGTTTATCGTTAGTAAGGGGTCTCGACCCGTGTATCGTTATTAACTGGTCTCGTCCAGTGTATCGTTATTAAGAGGTCTCGACCCGTGAATCGTTAGTAAGGGGTCTCGTCCAGTGTATCGTTAGTAAGGGGTCTCGTGCAGTGCATTTATTAGAGGTTTAACCTCGCTCTTTTGTTTGGGTTACACCCCTGTGTTTTTGTATAAGTGTTTGTTTTGGGCCTTTCATGGCGTGGTGTATTTTTGGGTGGAGTATTTAAACCCCTTATTACGTATTCCTGCGCCTGTCTTCAATCAGTTCTGTTACGTGACATAGAGAAAGGAGGCCACTTTCCAGCCGGTCAATTTTTCAATCATGTGGGATAGGATACTCTATTTTTTTCAGTCCACACATCAACCACTGTTTGAGGAGCGTTTAGACTCTCGCTGCACGACAGCTGATATTCAGCCCAGTACTCTGTATGCCATGGGCTCTCCAACCCTGTTCCTGCAGCTACCCAGTACTCTGTATGCCATGGGCTCTCCAACCCTGTTCCTGCAGCTACCCAGTACTCTGTATGCCATGGACTCTCCAACCCTGTTCCTGTAGCTACCCAGTACTCTGCATGCCATGGACTCTCCAACCCTGTTCCTGTAGCTACCCAGTACTCTGCATGCCATGGGCTCTCCGACACTGTTCCTGAAGCTACCCAGTACTCTCTATGCCATGGGCTCTCTGACCCTGTTCCAGAAGCTACCCAGTACTTTGTATGCCATGGGCTCTCCGACCCTGTTCCCGAAGCTACCCAGTACTCTGTATGCCATGGGCTCTCCGACCCTGTTCCTGAAGCTAATTTGCTTATTAATTAGGGAAACCAAGTGAAATCTGTTTTGGTAACGTCAATAGTAACATGTTTTCACAACTAAACATATTTCATTAAACTGTTGGCAGCACCTCTTTCTGCACACTTGAGAAAGGAAAGGAGAGAGAGGAGGAGATGGAAACACACAGTGGTGAGAGATATTCTGTAGCTGAAGGTAATATATCAGACTATTAATTATGAAAATATAAAAACTCCTTATTACTAGGCTTTTCAAAATAAACACAAATGAACTATAATTGTAGACTACCTCTGTAAGTCACCCTGCCTCAGTGAACCAGCAGCATGGCCTTGGGCTACACATTCTAAATGTTCTGGATAGACATATTGGAGTGTAGCATAAGTGTCACATCTGTTTCACCTATTCCTGTGATTGTCTCCACCCCCTCCAGCTTATTTTCCCCAGTGTATTTATCCCTGTGTTTCATGTCTCTCTGTGCCAGTTCGTCTTGTATGTTTAGTCAAGTCAACCAGCGTGTTTTTCCCGTACTCCTTTTGCTATTCTCCTTTTTCTAAACCTCCCGGTTTTGACCCATGCCTGTTTCTGGACTTTGTACTCGCCTGACTGACCATTCTGCCTGCCTGACCATTCTGCCTAACTGACTATTCTGCCTGCCTTGACCACGAGCCTGTCTGCCACTCTGTACCTCCTGGACTCTGATCTGGTTTTGACCCTTGACTGTTTCTGGACTCTGTACCCGCCTGCCTCTGATCTGGTTTTGACCTTTTTGCCTGACCACGACCATTCTCTTGCCTACCCCTTTGGATTAATAAACATTGTAAGACTCCAACCATCTGCCTCCTGTGTCAGCATCTGGGTATTGCCTTGTGTCCTGATAATAAGGTACCCAGTGATGGAGGGACAATATATCCCTGAGTACCAGGCCATTAGGACCTGATGGGGGGACAATAGATCCCTGAGTAGCAGACCATTAGGACCTGATGGAGGGCCAATCGGGCCTTGAGTATGTTTGTTTGTCAGCTATTACTTACCCTGACATTATGGATTTCCTGAGGCAGTATGTGAAACCACTAGTGGACTGTAGGCATTATGTGAAACCACTAGTGGAGTGGAGGCAGTATGTGAAACCACTAGTGGACTGGAGGCAGTATGTGAAACTCTAGTGGAGTGGAGGCAGTATGTGAAACCTCTAGTGGAGTGGAGGCAGTATGTGAAACCTCTAGTGGAGTCGAGGCAGTATGTGAAACCACTAGTGGAGTGGAGGCAGTATGTGAAACCACTAGTGGAGTGGAGGCAGTATGTGAAACCACTAGTGGAGTGGAGGCAGTATGTGAAACCACTAGTGGACTGGAGGCAGTATGTGAAACCACTAGTGGAGTGGAGGCAGTATGTGAAACCACTAGTGGAGTGGAGGCAGTATATGAAACCACTAGTGCATGCATACAATTCCAATGACACAGTTGTTTGTCATGTTTGTTTATGCACGAGTTCTGCTGACCACAATGCAACCTACGCATCAGAACTACAAGAAGATGGCTGAAGTACATTTACGAGTCGGCTTTAAAATCAGTCAGATGACCAACAAATGCAGTTGGGATCTACATCTACAATCACTGAAGGTGACAGAGTGCTGGTAAAGGAACAAGTTCAGGAAACACAAGTTATCTGATTGCTGGGAGTCTGATGTGCACATTGTGGCCTGGTTTGCTAACTACCTCTCTCAAAGAGTGTAAAGTTAGAACATCTGCTGTCACAGCCATTGCCTGTCACCAAGGGAGTACCCCAAGGCTCGATCCTAGGCCCCTGCGCTCTTCTCAATTTACATCAACAACACCGCTCGGGCAGTAGGAAGCTCTCTCATCCATTTATATGCAGATGATACAGTCTTATACTCAACTGGCCCCTCCCCGGATGTTATGTTAAATGCTCTAGAACAAAGCTTTCTCAGCATCCAACAAGCTTTCTCTACCCCTAACCTTGTTCTGAACACCTCCAAAACAAAGGTCCCCGCTGATGTGATTACCAACTCTGGGTTTAGAGTATGGCTAGACGGTACACTGTCCTACTCTCAGCACATATCATAGCTGCAGGCTAAGGTTACATTAAGACTTGGTTTCCTCCATCCTAATCGCTCCTCTTTCACCCCAGCTGCCAAACTAACCCTGATTCAGATGACCGTCCTGCCCATGCTGGATTACGAAAACATAATTTATAGATCAGCAGGTCAGGGTGCTCTCGAGCGGCTAGATGTTCTTTACCATTCGGCCATCAGTTTTGCTAAGAATGCTCCTTATAGGACACATCACTGCACTCTATGCTACTCTGTAAACTGGTCATCTCTGTATACCCATTGCAAGACCCACTGGTTGATGCTTATTTAGAAAACCCTCTTAGGCCTCACTCCCCCCTATCTGAGATACATTTGAGGTCAGAAGTTTACATCCACCTTAGCTAAATACATTTTAACTCCGTTTTCACATTTCCTGACATTTAATCCTAGGAAAAATTCCCTGTCTTAGGTCAGTTAGGATCACCACTTTATTTTAAGAATGTGAAATGTCAGAATAATAGTAGAGAATCATTTATTTCAGCTTTTATTTCTTTCATCACATTCCCAGTGGGTCAGAAGTTTACATACACTCAATTAGTATTTGGTAACATTGCCATTAAAATTTTTAACTTGGGTCAAATGTTTCGGGTGGCGTTCCACAAGCTTCCCACAATACGTTGGGTGAATTTTGGCCCATCCCTCCTGACAGAGCTGGTGTAACTAAGTCAGGTTTGTAGGTCTCCTTGTTAGCATACGCTTTTTCAGTTCTGCCCACAAATGTTCTATGGGATTGAGGTCAGGGCTTTGTGATGGCCACTCCAATACCTTGACTTTGTTGTCCTTAAGCCATTTTGACACATTTTTGGAAGTATGACTGGTGTCATTGTCCAATTGGAAGACCTATTTGCGACCAAGCTTTAACTTTTAGCATCCCCACAACATGATGCTGCCACCCCCGTGCTTCACGGTTGGGATGCTGTTCTTCGGCTTGCAAGCGTCCCCCTTTTTACTCCAAACATAACGATGGTCATTATGGCCAAACAGTTCTATTTTTGTTTCATCAGACCAGAGGATATTTCTCCAAAAAGTACTATCTTTGTCCCCATGTGCTGTTGAAAACCGTAGTCTGGCTTTTTTTATGTTTTTTTTGGAGCAGTGGCTTCTTCCTTGCTGAGGGGCCTTTCAGGTTATGTCGATATAAGACTTGTTTTACTGTGGAAATAGATACCTTTGTACCCGTATCCTCCAGCATCTTCACAAAGAACTTTGCTGTTGTTCTGGGATTGATTTGCACTTTTCGCACCAAAGTACGTTCATCTCTAGGATACAGAACGCGTCTCCTTCCTGAGCGGTATGACGGCTGCGTGGTCCCATGGTGTTTATACCTGCGTACTATTGTTTGTACATGTACTGTATATGTGTTCATAAGGTTAGTATCACACCTCATGTAGTCTAGTCCATAGTCCTATAAGGTTAGTATCACACCACATGTAGCCTAGCCCATAGTCCTATAAGGTTAGTATCACACCTCATGTAGTCTAGTCCATAGTCCTATAAGGTTAGTATCACACCTCATGTAGTCTAGCCCATAGTCCTATAAGGTTAGTATCACACCTCATGTAGTCTAGTCCATAGTCCTATAAGGTTAGTGTCACACCTCATGTAGTCTAGTCCATAGTCCTATAAGGTTAGTATCACACCTACAGTTTACAAGTTTGGGGAAGATATTTTTCACCACAATAATGCATCTTAATCATAAAAGCATTTGATGCATTATCGCATATGTGGTGTCTTTTGATAATGGTGTTTTCCTGCTAATGGAACGTTTGTGCTTCTCGCCTGCTACTGCCGTGTTCACATTGCTGTGTTTATAATGTAAAGAAATAGCTTAATAGTTTAGCAACATTTTAAGCTAAATGTTCTGATCTGTTACATCAGGCTCTTAAAGCAGTTTTTTTTAGTGGTTGTATTAATTTGAGATCTTTCGCATCCACAACTACAATGGACTATATTTGGAATATTTATTTCTCACACAGAATAGAATAGGTCAACTTTTGTACTATGAGGAATAGTAGATTGACATAGGCTAGTTAGTTTGCTGTTCGTTAGGCCTACAACTCATCTTGTTGGCTGACGAAAAGTAAACGTGGACAATTCTTCCAATATCTACAATATGCACCTCGGAATTGGATAAGGACGTGCACAGATGCGTCCCCAATGTGTCTGTCTTCACTTGTAGCCTGTGAGAAAGACCCAATTAGTTGACTGAGAGCTGCTTCGGCACGCAGTCGGGAGATAGGAATTATAATTATTATATTCAGCCCAGGGGCACAACGGCCACTGGCCGCATAAGGCATGGATTTTTTATATACCGAGGCATTACCATACCGAGGCATTATCATACCGAGGCATTACCATACTGAGGCATTGCCATACCGGGGCATTGCCATACTGAGGCATTACCATACTGGGGCATTACCATACTGGGGCATTACCGTACTGTGGCATTACCATACTGAGACATTAACATACTGGGGCATTGCCATACTGAGGCATTACCATACTGGGGCATTACCATACTGCGGCATTACCATACTGGGACATTGCCGTACCGAGGCATTACCATACCGGGACATTACCATACTGTGACATTACCATACTGAGGCATTACCATACTGAGGCATTGCCATACTGAGACATTACCATACATAGGCATTACCATATGGAGGCATTACCATACCGAGGCATTGCCATAATGGGGCATTATCGTACTGGGGCATTATCATACTGGGGCATTACCATATTGAGGCATTGCCATACCGGTGCATTACCAAACTGAGGCATTACCATACCGAGGCATTATCAAGTACTTGTCAAATTGTGAATGAGAGACTGATGTAGTGTGTACAGCCTGCGCAAGAAACAAAGCAGAGCTCATGCCTTTCATGCAACTTTTTTCAAATCATCATTAGAGTCTCATCATGCAGCATTAGATTGTATTAGAAACCAAAACCCAACGTTTGTATCACAACTAAAGTTTACTGCATGTCCGTACTCCCTCAAATCGTTAGGAGAAAATATCCTTTCTAATTTTTATTTTTTATTTTATTTCAGCTGTGTTCAATTGTATTCTTCATAATATAAAATAATATCAAATAATTCCATTGAATTCTAAGCAAATCTTGTCTGCTAAATGAACTAGTGTAGCCCACAGCCATATGGCGCTAGCCAGATCAGGGCCTAACATAACGACAACTCAAGAGTATACTATTCTGTTCTTCTGAAATAGACTACATTTTCTTCATATCATGTTTCTTCAGACCTGTCTAAAATAAATAATGGATTAATTGTGATGTTGTTGCTATATTACATGGATTTAATAAATGTAGATGTTCCAAAGGTCTGCATCAGTGTCTTGTAGGCTGTGTGTGGAAGCCAGGAGATGATAAATGTGTTTGTGTTAATTAACGGGTCAATTACTGTGAAACCGGCAGTTATTTGCTTGACAATCGCCGGCTGACAACATTTCCTGACCACCTCGGCCCTACACTCACCTACCACAAACTCATTTAAATGGCAATGAAGAAAGGTTAAGTGGCTTGTTTTTCTCTGTCCAGTGGCACCGCGAGAGAGGTCACGAGAGGTCATTTGATTTGCGAACTCATCACGTGATCAACGTCTCGTCAGCAACACTGTAAAAGTACTTCCGGGTCACAGAATTTCAGAAGCGTTTCAAATAAAAGTCCCCCACGGTGTTAATAACCTGTATTTAATTCATGAAAAAATAATAGGCTTAGATCTATTCTGGGTTCCGCAGTAAAGGTTTCGTTTCGGAATTAGGGAATACTCAGTAGGGTCTGTAGAATCTATATATGGTTTTATTTCATGGGGCTCTGAACAATATAGAGTGTTGCTGGTTTTTCATTTCATGGGGCTCTGAATAATACAGAGTGTTGCTGGTCTTTCATTTCATGGGGCTCTGAATAATACAGAGTGTTGCTGGTCTTTCATTTCATGGGGCTCTGAATAATACAGAGTGTTGCTGGTCTTTCATTTCATGGGGCTCTGAATAATGTAGAGTGTTGCTGGTCTCATTTCATGGGGCTCTGAATAATATAGAGTGTTGCTGGTCTCATTTCATGGGGCTCTGAATAATACAGAGTGTTGCTGGTCTTTCATTTCATGGGGCTCTGAATAATGTAGAGTGTTGCTGGTCTCATTTCATGGGGCTCTGAACAATATAGAGTGTTGCTAGATTGTTACTCCACCCATTCCATTGGCTGCAATGTGAATCACTGCATATGGAATGGGACATCATCACGTGGCTTACTGCGCTACAGAAGACCCTCTAACAAAACAACACTGCAGGCCATGATCACTGAGGTTAACGGCAACTACACTCAAAAACCTGAGTTTCTTCGATTTTTCCCAGACCTCAAAATCATCCCTTTATGTGGTTAAAGCATTGTGAAAACCCCCCAAAAATAACATTAGAGTGTGGGGGAAGGTTGAGGTCATATCCTGCAGAACAGCATTGTGGGAGAAGGTTGAGGTCATATCCTGCAGAACAGCATTGTGGGGGAAGGTTGAGGTCATGTCCTGCAGAACAGCATTGTGGGGGAAGGTTGAGGTCATGTCCTGCAGAACAGCATTGTGGGGGAAGGTTGAGGTCATGTCCTGCAGAACAGCATTGTGGGGGAAGGTTGAGGTCATGTCCTGCAGAACAGCATTGTGGGGGAAGGTTGAGGTCATGTCCTGCAGAACAGCATTGTGGGGGAAGGTTGAGGTCATGTCCTGCAGAACAGCATTGTGGGGGAAGGTTGAGGTCATGTCCTGCAGAACAGCATTGTGGGGGAAGGTTGAGGTCATATCCTGCAGAACAGAATTGTGGGGGAAGGTTGAGGTCATATATTGCAGAACAGCATTTTGTGGGAAGGTTGAGGTCATATCCTGCAGAACAGAATTGTGGGGGAAGGTTGAGGTCATATATTGCAGAACAGCATTTTGTGGGAAGGTTGAGGTCATATCCTGCAGAACAGAATTGTGGGGGAAGTTGAGGTCATGTCCAATATTGACTATGCTCCCAAGAGGGAAAGATGTTGGGCCATCCGAGAAATGTTTTAGTGAAAGTTAACATAATATGTACAATTTAGCAGACACTTTTCTTCAAATTGAGTGACAGTCATGGGTGAATACATTTCTGCGTATGGGTGGTCCCGGGATTTGAACCCACTATCCTGGCTTTGCAATGCTCCACCAAGATGCATGACAGGGTTGAACATTTTTTTTGTGAAGCCTCAATGTAACATGATTTATAACGCCTTTATGAAGCGGTGCTTATGCCCCCCTTTATGAAGCGGTGCTTATGCCCCCCTTTATGAAGCGGTGCTTATGCCCCCCTTTATGAAGCGGTGCTTATGCCCCCCTTTATGAAGCGGTGCTTATATACCCCTTTATGAAGCGGTGCTTATGCCCCCCTTTATGAAGCGGTGCTTATATACCCCTTTATGAAGCGGTGCTTATGCCCCCCTTTATGAAGCGGTGCTTATGCCCCCCTTTATGAAGCGGTGCTTATGCCCCCCTTTATGAAGCGGTGCTTATGCCCCCCTTTATGAAGCGGTGCTTATGCCCCCCTTTATGAAGCGGTGCTTATGCCCCCCTTTATGAAGCACAGGTTTATGTCATATTTGACATTGGTGGTTCTGTCACACAGTTGACCCTTTATGAAGTATGACAGACAGTTATAGATGATTTATAACGCATTTATGAAGGTTTTATGAAGGCATTATGAAGGCATTATGAAGGCTTTATGAAGGCATTATGAAGGCTTTATGAAGGCATTATGAAGGCTTTATGAAGGCTTTATGAAGGCTTTATGAAGGCTTTATGAAGGCATTATGAAGGCTAGCTGAAGGCATTATGAAGGCAAGCTGAAGGCTTTATGAAGGCATTATGAAGGCATTATGAAGGCATTATGAAGGCTTTATGAAGGCTTTATGAAGGCATTATGAAGGCATTATGAAGGCATTATGAAGGCTTTATGAAGGCATTATGAAGGCTAGCTGAAGGCATTATGAAGGCTTTATGAAGGCATTATGAAGGCTTTATGAAGGCTAGCTGAAGGCTTTATGAAGGCTTTATGAAGGCTTTATGAAGGCATTATGAGGGCTTTATGAAGGCATTATGAAGGCTAGCTGAAGGCATTATGAGGGCATTATGAAGGCTTTATGAAGGCATTATGAAGGCTTTATGAAGGCATTATGAAGGCTTTATGAAGGCTTTATGAAGGCATTATGAAGGCATTATGAAGGCTAGCTGAAGGCTTTATGAAGGCATTATGAAGGCTTTATGAAAGCTTTATGAAGGCATTATGAAGGCATTATGAAGGCTTTATGAAGGCATTATGAAGGCATTATGAAGGCTAGCTGAAGGCATTATGAAGGCATTATGAAGGCTTTATGAAGGCTTTATGAAGGCATTATGAAGGCATTATGAAGGCTTTATGAAGGCATTATGAAGGCATTATGAAGGCTTTATGAAGGCTTTATGAAGGCATTATGAAGGCTAGCTGAAGGCATTATGAAGGCAAGCTGAAGGCTTTATGAAGGCATTATGAAGGCATTATGAAGGCATTATGAAGGCTTTATGAAGGCTTTATGAAGGCTTTATGAAGGCTTTATGAAGGCATTATGAAGGCTTTATGAAGGCATTATGAAGGCTTTATGAAGGCATTATGAAGGCTTTATGAAGGCATTATGAAGGCATTATGAAGGCTTTATGAAGGCTTTATGAAGGCATTATGAAGGCTAGCTGAAGGCATTATGAAGGCAAGCTGAAGGCTTTATGAAGGCATTATGAAGGCATTATGAAGGCATTATGAAGGCTTTATGAAGGCTTTATGAAGGCTTTATGAAGGCTTTATGAAGGCATTATGAAGGCATTATGAAGGCTTTATGAAGGCATTATGAAGGCTAGCTGAAGGCATTATGAAGGCTTTATGAAGGCATTATGAAGGCTTTATGAAGGCTTTATGAAGGCTTTATGAAGGCATTATGAAGGCATTATGAAGGCTTTATGAAGGCTTTATGAAGGCTTTATGAAGGCATTATGAAGGCTTTATGAAGGCGGCATTATGAAGGCTTTATGAAGGCATTATGAAGGCTTTATGAAGGCTTTATGAAGGCACTATGAAGGCTAGCTGAAGGCATTATGAAGGCATTATGAAGGCATTATGAAGGCAAGCTGAAGGCTTTATGAAGGCTTTATGAAGGCATTATGAAGGTTTTATGAAGGCATTATGAAGGCTTTATGAAGGCATTATGAAGGCTTTATGAAGGCTTTATGAAGGCTTTATGAAGGCATTATGAAGGCTTTATGAAGGCCTTATGAGGGCTTTATGAAGGCTAGCTGAAGGCATTATGAAGGCTTTATGAAGGCTTTATGAAGGCTTTATGAAGGTTTTATGAAGGCATTATGAAGGTTTTATGAAGGCTTTATGAAGGCTAGCTGAAGGCTTTATGAAGGCATTATGAAGGCTAGCTGAAGGCTTTATGAAGGCTTTATGAAGGCATTATGAAGGCTTTATGAAGGCTTTATGAAGGCATTATGAAGGTTTTATGAAGGCATTATGAAGGTTTTATGAAGGCTTTATGAAGGCATTATGAAGGCTTTATGAAGGCTAGCTGAAGGCATTATGAAGGCTTTATGAAGGCATTATGAAGGCATTATGAAGGCAAGCTGAAGGCTTTATGAAGGCTTTATGAAGGCATTATGAAGGTTTTATGAAGGCATTATGAAGGCTTTATGAAGGCATTATGAAGGCTAGCTGAAGGCTTTATGAAGGCTTTATGAAGGCATTATGAAGGCTTTATGAAGGCTTTATGAAGGCATTATGAAGGCTTTATGAAGGCATTATGAAGGCATTATGAAGGCTAGCTGAAGGCTTTATGAAGGCTTTATGAAGGCATTATGAAGGCTTTATGAAGGCTAGCTGAAGGCATTATGAAGGCTTTATGAAGGCTTTATGAAGGCATTATGAGGGCATTATGAAGGCATTATGAAGGCTTTATGAAGGCATTATGAAGGCTTTATGAAGGCTTTATGAAGGCTTTATGAAGGCATTATGAAGGCTAGCTGAAGGCTTTATGAAGGCTTTATGAAGGCATTATGAAGGCTTTATGAAGGCTAGCTGAAGGCATTATGAAGGCTTTATGAAGGCTTTATGAAGGCATTATGAGGGCATTATGAAGGCATTATGAAGGCTTTATGAAGGCATTATGAAGGCTTTATGAAGGCTTTATGAAGGCTTTATGAAGGCATTATGAAGGCTTTATGAAGGCTTTATGAAGGCATTATGAAGGCTAGCTGAAGGCATTATGAAGGCAAGCTGAAGGCTTTATGAAGGCATTATGAAGGCATTATGAAGGCATTATGAAGGCTTTATGAAGGCATTATGAAGGCTTTATGAAGGCTTTATGAAGGCATTATGAAGGCTTTATGAAGGCTTTATGAAGGCATTATGAAGGCTTTATGAAGGCTTTATGAAGGCATTATGAAGGCATTATGAAGGCCTTATGAGGGCATTATGAAGGCATTATGAAGGCTTCATGAGCTGCTCTTCATTTAAAGTGGGACCCTATAGCCTAGTGCACAGCCGTGAGTGGTAGCAGAGAGTGTGGTGATGGTGATGATAATCGCAAATTATTTCTCTCTCCATCCAGCTTCTGGGTTTATTGCTATTGGCCAGAAGCTACTGCTAGCCCTGAGCCTACACACAAACACACACACACAGACTAACCCGACCTGCCCCAACCTACCCCGACCAGCCCTGACCAAACACGATCAACCCCGACCAGCCCCGACCAACCCCGACCATTCCTGACCAGCCCAGACCAACCCGACCAGCCCCGACCAACCCCGACCAGCCACCACCAGCCCTGACCAGCCCTGACCAACCCCGACCAACCCCGACCAACCCCGACCAGGCCCGACCAACCCCGACCTGCCCCGACCATCCCGACCAACCCCGACCAGCCCCGACCAGCCCCGACCAACCCCGACCAGGCCCGACCAACCCCGACCAGCCCTGACCAACCCCGACCAGCCCCGACCAGCCCTGACCAAACCCGACCAACCCCGACCAGCCCCGACCAACCCCGACCAACCCCGACCAGCCCCGAACAACCCCGACCAATCCCGACCAGCCCCGACCAGCCCTGACCAACCCCGACCAGCCCTGACCAGCCCTGAGCAGCCCTGAGCACTGGACCCTAATTCTGTGCATGCTCCTCAAGACCTGGCCGCAATAATAGACTGAATAATACTGGAATCCAGATGTAGACCCCCTACACACACACACACACACACACACACACACACACACACACACACACACACACACACACACACACACACACACACACACACACACACACAGTGTTTGCGTTGTAAAATTGCTTCCATACAGTGTTTGCGCCGCGTGTCTGCAATTACAGGCTGTATAAGTGTGTGTGTGTGTGTGTGTGTGTGTGTGTGTGTGTGTGTGTGTGTGTGTGTGTGTGTGTGTGTGTGTGTGTGTGTGTGTGTGTGTGTGTGTGTGATTAGGTAGTATTAGTTGATGGTGATGTCTTAACCTCCTGCCTCGGAACCCTTTCACACAAACACACACACACACACACACAAACACACACAGAGCATTTCGCTTCAGTAGTTAGTTTCATTAATGCAAATTAACAATATGACATAGGCACTAAAATAGAAAATCAAATTCATAATGCAATGAATACATAATAGTTTGTCTGAACTGAAAATGGTATTGACAACAACCCTGGTCTGTAGTGTTGAGTAGTGAACCCTGGTCTGTAGTTTTGAGTAGTGAACCCTGGTCTGTAGTGTTGAGTAGTGAACCCTGGTCTGTAGTGTTGAGTAGTGAACCCTGGTCTGTAGTGTTGAGTAGTGAACCCCGGTCTGTAGTGTTGAGTAGTGAACCCTGGTCTGTAGTATTGAGTAGTGAACCCTGGTCTGTAGTATTGAGTAGTGAACCCTGGTCTGTAGTGTTGAGTAGTGAACCCTGGTCTGTAGTATTGAGTAGTGAACCCTGGTCTGTAGTATTGAGTAGTGAACCCTGGTCTGTAGTGTTGAGTAGTGAACCCTGGTCTGTAGTGTTGAGTAGTGAACCCTGGTCTGTAGTGTTGAGTAGTGAACCCTGGTCTGTAGTGGTGAGTAGTGAACCCTGGTCTGTAGTGTTGAGTAGTGAACCCTGGTCTGTAGTGTTGAGTAGTGAACCCTGGTCTGTAGTTTTGAGTAGTGAACCCTGGTCTGTAGTGTTGAGTAGTGAACCCTGGTCTGTAGTGTTGAGTAGTGAACCCTGGTCTGTAGTGTTGAGTAGTAAACCCCGGTCTGTAGTGTTGAGTAGTGAACCCTGGTCTGTAGTGTTGAGTAGTTAACTCTGGTCTGTAGTGTTGAGTAGTTAACCCTGGTCTGTAGTGTTGAGTAGTCAACCGTGATCTGTAGTGCTGAGTAGTGAACCGTGATCTGTAGTGCTGAGTAGTGAACCCTGGTCTGTAGTGTTGAGTAGTGAACCGCGGTCTGTAGTGTTGAGTAGTGAACCCTGGTCTGTAGTGTTGAGTAGTTAACTCTGGTCTGTAGTGTTGAGTAGTTAACCCTGGTCTGTAGTGTTGAGTAGTGAACCCTGGTCTGTAGTGTTGAGTAGTGAACCGCGGTCTGTAGTGCTGAGTAGTGAACCCTGGTCTGTAGTGTTGAGTAGTGAACCCTGGTCTGTAGTGTTGAGTAGTTAACCCTGGTCTAGAAAATCTACCGTTCTATTGTTGAGGAGGAGGATGGAGAGGAGAGGAGGAGAGGAGGAGGATTGTGGTCAGGTTAATTGTTATGTAAAGAACTTCGGTTCGGAAAGTCCTTTTCAAGGGGTCTTCTCTAAATGTTTACCTGCTGTACTGGACCTGTTTGAAAAACATTACAACATTTTTTAAATATCAGAGCAGTCACCCTCTTTGTGGCCTATTACAGTGATGAGACAGGACTCTGATGGCTAGCCCACTACCATGCTAATTAGACAGGACTCTGATGGCTAGCCCACTACAGTGATGAGACAGGACTCTGATGGCTAGCCCACTACCATGCTAATTAGACAGGACTCTGATGGCTAGCCCACTACCATGCTAATGAGACAGGACTCTGATGGCTAGCCCACTACCATGCTAATGAGACAGGACTCTGATGGCTAGCCCACTACCATGCTAATGAGACAGGACTCTGATGGCTAGCCCACTACCATGCTAATGAGACAGGACTCTGATGGCTAGCCCACTACCATGCTAATGAGACAGGACTCTGATGGCTAGCCCACTACCATGCTAATGAGACAGGACTCTGATGGCTAGCCCACTACCATGCTAATGAGACAGGACTCTGATGGCTAGCCCACTACCATGCTAATGAGACAGGACTCTGATGGCTAGCCCACTACCATGCTAATGAGACAGGACTCTGATGGCTAGCCCACTACCATGCTAATGAGACAGGACTCTGATGGCTAGCCCACTACCATGCTAATGAGACAGGACTCTGATGTCTAGCCCACTACAGTGATGAGACAGGACTCTGATGGCTAGCCCACTACCATGCTAATGAGACAGGACTCTGATGGCTAGCCCACTACAGTGATGAGACAGGACTCTGATGGCTAGCCCATTACCATGCTAATGAGACAGGACTCTGATGGCTAGCCCACTACAGTAATGAGACAGGACTCTGATGGCTAGCCCACTACCATGCTAATGAGACAGGACTCTGATGGCTAGCCCACTACAGTGATGAGACAGGACTCTGATGGCTAGCCCACTACCATGCTAATGAGACAGGACTATGATGGCTAGCCCACTACCATGCTAATGAGACAGGACTCTGATGGCTAGCCCACTACCATGCTAATGAGACAGGACTCTGATGGCTAGCCCACTACCATGCTAATGAGACAGGACTCTGATGGCTAGCCCACTACAGTGATGAGACAGGACTCTGATGGCTAGCCCACTACCATGCTAATGAGACAGGACTCTGATGGCTAGCCCACTACCATGCTAATGAGACAGGACTCTGATGTCTAGCCCACTACAGTGATGAGACAGGACTCTGATGGCTAGCCCACTACCATGCTAATGAGACAGGACTCTGATGGCTAGCCCACTACAGTGATGAGACAGGACTCTGATGGCTAGCCCATTACCATGCTAATGAGACAGGACTCTGATGGCTAGCCCACTACAGTAATGAGCCAGGACTCTGATGGCTAGCCCACTACCATGCTAATGAGACAGGACTCTGATGGCTAGCCCACTACCATGCTAATGAGACAGGACTCTGATGGCTAGCCCACTACACTGATGAGACAGGACTCTGATGGCTAGCCCACTACCATGCTGATGAGACAGGACTCTGATGGCTAGACCACTACCATGCTAATGAGACAGGACTCTGATGGCTAGCCCACTACAGTGATGAGACAGGACTCTGATGGCTAGCCCACTACCATGCTAATGAGACAGGACTCTGATGGCTAGCCCACTACAGTAATGAGACAGGACTCTGATAGCTAGCCCACTACCATGCTAATGAGACAGGACTCTGATGGCTAGCCCACTACAGTAATGAGACAGGACTCTGATGGCTAGCCCACTACAGTGATGAGACAGGACTCTGATGGCTAGCCCACTACCATGCTAATGAGACAGGACTCTGATGTCTAGCCCACTACAGTGATGAGACAGGACTCTGATGGCTAGCCCACTACCATGCTAATGAGACAGGACTCTGATGGCTAGCCCACTACAGTGATGAGACAGGACTCTGATGGCTAGCCCACTACAGTAATGAGACAGGACTCTGATAGCTAGCCCACTACCATGCTAATGAGACAGGACTCTGATGGCTAGCCCACTACAGTAATGAGACAGGACTCTGATGGCTAGCCCACTACAATGATGAGACAGGACTCTGATGGCTAGCCCACTACCATGCTAATGAGACAGGACTCTGATGGCTAGCCCACTACAGTGATGAGACAGGACTCTGATGGCTAGCCCACTACAGTGATGAGACAGGACTCTGATGGCTAGCCCACTACCATGCTAATGAGACAGGACTCTGATGGCTAGCCCACTACAGTAATGAGACAGGACTCTGATGGCTAGCCCACTACCATGCCCAATGAGACAGGACTCTGATGGCTAGCCCACTACCATGCTAATGAGACAGGACTCTGATGGCTAGCCCACTACCATGCTAATGAGACAGGACTCTGATGGCTAGCCCACTACAGTGATGAGACAGGACTCTGATGGCTAGCCCACTACATGCTGATGAGACAGGACTCTGATGGCTAGCCCACTACCATGCTAATGAGACAGGACTCTGATGGCTAGCCCACTACAGTGATGAGACAGGACTCTGATGGCTAGCCCACTACCATGCTAATGAGACAGGACTCTGATGGCTAGCCCACTACCATGCTAATGAGACAGGACTCTGATGGCTAGCCCACTACAGTGATGAGACAGGACTCTGATGGCTAGCCCACTACCATGCTAATGAGACAGGACTCTGATGGCTAGCCCACTACAGTAATGAGACAGGACTCTGATGGCTAGCCCACTACCATGCTAATGAGACAGGACTCTGATGGCTCGCCCACTACAATGCTAATGAGACAGGACTCTGATGGCTAGCCCACTACAGTGATGAGACAGGACTCTGATGGCTAGCCCACTACAGTAATGAGACAGGACTCTGATGGCTAGCCCACTACAGTGATGAGACAGGACTCTGATGGCTAGCCCACTACCATGCTAATGAGACAGGACTCTGATGGCTAGCCCACTACAGTGATGAGACAGGACTCTGATGGCTAGCCCACTACCATGCTAATGAGACAGGACTCTGATGGCTAGCCCACTACAGTAATGAGACAGGACTCTGATGGCTAGCCCACTACAGTGATGAGACAGGACTCTGATGGCTAGCCCACTAGATGAGACAGGACTCTGATGGCTACTACCATGCTAATGAGACAGGACTCTGATGGCTAGCCCACTACAGTGATGAGACAGGACTCTGATGGCTAGCCCACTACCATGCTAATGAGACAGGACTCTGATGGCTAGCCCACTACCATGCTAATGAGACAGGACTCTGATGGCTAGCCCACTACAGTAATGAGACAGGACTCTGATAGCTAGCCCACTACCATGCTAATGAGACAGGACTCTGATGGCTAGCCCACTACAGTAATGAGACAGGACTCTGATGGCTAGCCCACTACAGTGATGAGACAGGACTCTGATGGCTAGCCCACTACCATGCTAATGAGACAGGACTCTGATGGCTAGCCCACTACCATGCTAATGAGACAGGACTCTGATGGCTAGCCCACTACAGTGATGAGACAGGACTCTGATGGCTAGCCCACTACAGTGATGAGACAGGACTCTGATGGCTAGCCCACTACAGTGATGAGACAGGACTCTGATGGCTAGCCCACTACCATGCTAATGAGACAGGACTCTGATGGCTAGCCCACTACAGTAATGAGACAGGACTCTGATGGCTAGCCCACTACCATGCTAATGAGACAGGACTCTGATGGCTAGCCCACTACAGTGATGAGACAGGACTCTGATGGCTAGCCCACTACCATGCTAATGAGACAGGACTCTGATGGCTAGCCCACTACAGTGATGAGACAGGACTCTGATGGCTAGCCCACTACCATGCTAATGAGACAGGACTCTGATGGCTAGCCCACTACAGTAATGAGACAGGACTCTGATAGCTAGCCCACTACCATGCTAATGAGACAGGACTCTGATAGCTAGCCCACTACCATGCTAATGAGACAGGACTCTGATGGCTAGCCCACTACCATGCTAATGAGACAGGACTCTGATGGCTAGCCCACTACCATGCTAATGAGACAGGACTCTGATGGCTAGCCCACTACCATGCTAATGAGACAGGACTCTGATGGCTAGCCCACTACCATGCTAATGAGACAGGACTCTGATGGCTAGCCCACTACATGAATGAGACAGGACTCTGATGGCTAGCCCACTACCATGCTAATGAGACAGGACTCTGATGGCTAGCCCACTACCATGCTAATGAGACAGGACTCTGATGGCTAGCCCACTACAGTGATGAGACAGGACTCTGATGGCTAGCCCACTACCATGCTAATGAGACAGGACTCTGATGGCTAGCCCACTACCAGTAATGAGACAGGACTCTGATGGCTAGCCCACTACCATGCTAATGAGACAGGACTCTGATGGCTAGCCCACTACCATGCTAATGAGACAGGACTCTGATGGCTAGCCCACTACAGTGATGAGACAGGACTCTGATGGCTATACCATGAATGAGACAGGACTCTGATGGCTAGCCCACTACCATGCTAATGAGACAGGACTCTGATGGCTAGCCCACTACCATGCTAATGAGACAGGACTCTGATGGCTAGCCCACTACATGCTAATGAGACAGGACTCTGATGGCTAGCCCACTACCATGCTAATGAGACAGGACTCTGATGGCTAGCCCACTACCAGTGATGAGACAGGACTCTGATGGCTAGCCCACTACCATGCTAATGAGACAGGACTCTGATGGCTAGCCCACTACAGTGATGAGACAGGACTCTGATGGCTAGCCCACTACCATGCTAATGAGACAGGACTCTGATGGCTAGCCCACTACAGTAATGAGACAGGACTCTGATGGCTAGCCCACTACCATGCTAATGAGACAGGACTCTGATGGCTAGCCCACTACCATGCTAATGAGACAGGACTCTGATGGCTAGCCCACTACATGTAATGAGACAGGACTCTGATGGCTAGCCCACTACCATGCTAATGAGACAGGACTCTGATGGCTAGCCCACTACAGTGATGAGACAGGACTCTGATGGCTAGCCCACTACCATGCTAATGAGACAGGACTCTGATGGCTAGCCCACTACAGTAATGAGACAGGACTCTGATGGCTAGCCCACTACAGTAATGAGACAGGACTCTGATGGCTAGCCCACTACCATGCTAATGAGACAGGACTCTGATGGCTAGCCCACTACAGTAATGAGACAGGACTCTGATGGCTAGCCCACTACCATGCTAATGAGACAGGACTCTGATGGCTAGCCCACTACAGTGATGAGACAGGACTCTGATGGCTAGCCCACTACCATGCTAATGAGACAGGACTCTGATGGCTAGCCCACTACCATGCTAATGAGACAGGACTCTGATGGCTAGCCCACTACCATGCTAATGAGACAGGACTCTGATGGCTAGCCCACTACCATGCTAATGAGACAGGACTCTGATGGCTAGCCCACTACCATGCTAATGAGACAGGACTCTGATGGCTAGCCCACTACCATGCTAATGAGACAGGACTCTGATGGCTAGCCCACTACCATGCTAATGAGACAGGACTCTGATGGCTAGCCCACTACAGTGATGAGACAGGACTCTGATGGCTAGCCCACTACCATGCTAATGAGACAGGACTCTGATGGCTAGCCCACTACAGTGATGAGACAGGACTCTGATGGCTAGCCCACTACCATGCTAATGAGACAGGACTCTGATGGCTAGCCCACTACAGTGAATGAGACAGGACTCTGATGGCTAGCCCACTACCATGCTAATGAGACAGGACTAGCCCACTGATGAGACTGCCCCACTACAGTAATGAGACAGGACTCTGATGGCTAGCCCACTACCATGCTAATGAGACAGGACTCTGATGGCTAGCCCACTACCATGCTAATGAGACAGGACTCTGATGGCTAGCCCACTACCATGCTAATGAGACAGGACTCTGATGGCTAGCCCACTACAGTAATGAGACAGGACTCTGATGGCTAGCCCACTACAGTGCTAATGAGACAGGACTCTGATGGCTAGCCCACTAGTGATGAGACAGGACTCTGATGGCTAGCCCACTACCATGCTAATGAGACAGGACTCTGATGGCTAGCCCACTACCATGCTAATGAGACAGGACTCTGATGGCTAGCCCACTACCATGTAATGAGACAGGACTCTGATGGCTAGCCCACTACCATGCTAATGAGACAGGACTCTGATGGCTAGCCCACTACAGTGATGAGACAGGACTCTGATGGCTAGCCCACTACCATGCTAATGAGACAGGACTCTGATGGCTAGCCCACTACCATGCTAATGAGACAGGACTCTGATGGCTAGCCCACTACATGTAATGAGACAGGACTCTGATGGCTAGCCCACTACCATGCTAATGAGACAGGACTCTGATGGCTAGCCCACTACCATGCTAATGAGACAGGACTCTGATGGCTAGCCCACTACCATGCTAATGAGACAGGACTCTGATGGCTAGCCCACTACATGCTAATGAGACAGGACTCTGATGGCTACCCACTACAGTAATGAGACAGGACTCTGATGGCTAGCCCACTACCATGCTAATGAGACAGGACTCTGATGGCTAGCCCACTACAGTGATGAGACAGGACTCTGATGGCTAGCCCACTACCATGTGATGAGACAGGACTCTGATGGCTAGCCCACTACCATGCTAATGAGACAGGACTCTGATGGCTAGCCCACTACCAGTAATGAGACAGGACTCTGATGGCTAGCCCACTACCATGCTAATGAGACAGGACTCTGATGGCTACCCACTACTAATGAGACAGGACTCTGATGGCTAGCCCACTACAGTGATGAGACAGGACTCTGATGGCTAGCCCACTACCATGCTAATGAGACAGGACTCTGATGGCTAGCCCACTACATGTAATGAGACAGGACTCTGATGGCTAGCCCACTACCATGCTAATGAGACAGGACTCTGATGGCTAGCCCACTACAGTGATGAGACAGGACTCTGATGGCTAGCCCACTACCATGCTAATGAGACAGGACTCTGATGGCTAGCCCACTACAGTGATGAGACAGGACTCTGATGGCTAGCCCACTACCATGCTAATGAGACAGGACTCTGATGGCTAGCCCACTACCATGCTAATGAGACAGGACTCTGATGAGCCCACTACAGTGATGAGACAGGACTCTGATGGCTAGCCCACTACCATGCTAATGAGACAGGACTCTGATGGCTAGCCCACTACAGTGATGAGACAGGACTCTGATGGCTAGCCCACTACCATGTAATGAGACAGGACTCTGATGGCTAGCCCACTACATGCTAATGAGACAGGACTCTGATGGCTAGCCCACTACCATGCTAATGAGACAGGACTCTGATGGCTAGCCCACTACCATGCTGATGAGACAGGACTCTGATGGCTAGCCCACTACCATGTAATGAGACAGGACTCTGATGGCTAGCCCACTACCATGCTAATGAGACAGGACTCTGATGGCTAGCCCACTACAGTGATGAGACAGGACTCTGATGGCTAGCCCACTACCATGCTAATGAGACAGGACTCTGATGTCTAGCCCACTACAGTGATGAGACAGGACTCTGATGGCTAGCCCACTACCATGAATGAGACAGGACTCTGATGGCTAGCCCACTACAGTGATGAGACAGGACTCTGATGGCTAGCCCACTACCATGCTAATGAGACAGGACTCTGATGGCTAGCCCACTACAGTGATGAGACAGGACTCTGATGGCTAGCCCACTACCATGCTAATGAGACAGGACTCTGATGGCTAGCCCACTACAGTAATGAGACAGGACTCTGATGGCTAGCCCACTACCATGCTGATGAGACAGGACTCTGATGGCTAGCTACCATGCTAATGAGACAGGACTCTGATGGCTAGCAGGACTCTGATGGCACTACCATGCTAATGAGACAGGACTCTGATGGCTAGCCCACTACAGTAATGAGACAGGACTCTGATGGCTAGCCCACTACCAGTAATGAGACAGGACTCTGATGGCTAGCCCACTACAGCTAATGAGACAGGACTCTGATGGCTAGCCCACTACCATGCTAATGAGACAGGACTCTGATGGCTAGCCCACTACATGCTGATGAGACAGGACTCTGATGGCTAGCCCACTACCATGCTGATGAGACAGGACTCTGATGGCTAGCCCACTACCATGCTAATGAGACAGGACTCTGATGGCTAGCCCACTACAGTGATGAGACAGGACTCTGATGGCTAGCCCACTACCATGCTAATGAGACAGGACTCTGATGGCTAGCCCACTACAGTAATGAGACAGGACTCTGATGGCTAGCCCACTACATGCTGATGAGACAGGACTCTGATGGCTAGCCCACTACAGTAATGAGACAGGACTCTGATGGCTAGCCCACTACCATGCTAATGAGACAGGACTCTGATGGCTAGCCCACTACAGTGATGAGACAGGACTCTGATGGCTAGCCCACTACATGTGATGAGACAGGACTCTGATGGCTAGCCCACTACAGTGATGAGACAGGACTCTGATGGCTAGCCCACTACCATGTAATGAGACAGGACTCTGATGGCTAGCCCACTACAGTAATGAGACAGGACTCTGATGGCTAGCCCACTACAGTGATGAGACAGGACTCTGATGGCTAGCCCACTACAGTGATGAGACAGGACTCTGATGGCTAGCCCACTACCATGCTGATGAGACAGGACTCTGATGGCTAGCCCACTACAGTGATGAGACAGGACTCTGATGGCTAGCCCACTACCAGTAATGAGACAGGACTCTGATGGCTAGCCCACTACCATGCTAATGAGACAGGACTCTGATGGCTAGCCCACTACCATGTAATGAGACAGGACTCTGATGGCTAGCCCACTACAGTGATGAGACAGGACTCTGATGGCTAGCCCACTACCATGCTAATGAGACAGGACTCTGATGGCTAGCCCACTACAGTGATGAGACAGGACTCTGATGGCTAGCCCACTACCATGCTAATGAGACAGGACTCTGATGGCTAGCCCACTACAGTGATGAGACAGGACTCTGATGGCTAGCCCACTACAGTAATGAGACAGGACTCTGATGGCTAGCCCACTACCATGCTGAGACAGGACTCTGATGGCTAGCCCACTACCATGCTAATGAGACAGGACTCTGATGGCTAGCCCACTACAGTGATGAGACAGGACTCTGATGGCTAGCCCACTACCATGCTGATGAGACAGGACTCTGATGGCTAATACCATGAGAGACAGGACTCTGATGGCTAGCCCACTACAGTGATGAGACAGGACTCTGATGGCTAGCCCACTACAGTGATGAGACAGGACTCTGATGGCTAGCCCACTACCATGCTAATGAGACAGGACTCTGATGGCTAGCCCACTACCATGCTAATGAGACAGGACTCTGATGGCTAGCCCACTACAGTGATGAGACAGGACTCTGATGGCTAGCCCACTACCATGCTAATGAGACAGGACTCTGATGGCTAGCCCACTACAGTAATGAGACAGGACTCTGATGGCTAGCCCACTACACTACAGAGACAGGACTCTGATGAGCCCACAGGAGACAGGACTCTGATGGCTAGCCCACTACCATGCTAATGAGACAGGACTCTGATGGCTAGCCCACTACAGTGATGAGACAGGACTCTGATGGCTAGCCCACTACAGCCCACTACATGCTAATGAGACAGGACTCTGATGGCTAGCCCACTACAATGATGAGACAGGACTCTGATGGCTAGCCCACTACCATGCTGATGAGACAGGACTCTGATGGCTAGCCCACTACAGTAATGAGACAGGACTCTGATGGCTAGCCCACTACAGTAATGAGACAGGACTCTGATGGCTAGCCCACTACAGTGATGAGACAGGACTCTGATGGCTAGCCCACTACCATGCTAATGAGACAGGACTCTGATGTCTAGCCCACTACAGTGATGAGACAGGACTCTGATGGCTAGCCCACTACCATGCTAATGAGACAGGACTCTGATGGCTAGCCCACTACAGTAATGAGACAGGACTCTGATGGCTAGCCCACTACAGTGATGAGACAGGACTCTGATGGCTAGCCCACTACAGTAATGAGACAGGACTCTGATGGCTAGCCCACTACCATGAGACAGGACTCTGATGGCTAGCCCACTACAGTGATGAGACAGGACTCTGATGGCTAGCCCACTACCATGCTAATGAGACAGGACTCTGATGAGACAGGACTCTGATAGCTAGCCCACTACCATGCTAATGAGACAGGACTCTGATGGCTAGCCCACTACAGTAATGAGACAGGACTCTGATGGCTAGCCCACTACAGTGATGAGACAGGACTCTGATGGCTAGCCCACTACCATGCTAATGAGACAGGACTCTGATGGCTAGCCCACTACAGTGATGAGACAGGACTCTGATGGCTAGCCCACTACAGTAATGAGACAGGACTCTGATGGCTAGCCCACTACAGTGATGAGACAGGACTCTGATGGCTAGCCCACTACCATGCTAATGAGACAGGACTCTGATGGCTAGCCCACTACCATGCTGATGAGACAGGACTCTGATGGCTAGCCCACTACAGTGATGAGACAGGACTCTGATGGCTAGCCCACTACCATGCTAATGAGACAGGACTCTGATGGCTAGCCCACTACAGTGATGAGACAGGACTCTGATGGCTAGCCCACTACCATGCTAATGAGACAGGACTCTGATGGCTAGCCCACTACAGTAATGAGACAGGACTCTGATGGCTAGCCCACTACCATGCTAATGAGACAGGACTCTGATGGCTAGCCCACTACAGTGATGAGACAGGACTCTGATGGCTAGCCCACTACAGTAATGAGACAGGACTCTGATGGCTAGCCCACTACAGTAATGAGACAGGACTCTGATGGCTAGCCCACTACAGTAATGAGACAGGACTCTGATGGCTAGCCCACTACAGTGATGAGACAGGACTCTGATGGCTAGCCCACTACAGTGATGAGACAGGACTCTGATGGCTAGCCCACTACAATGATGAGACAGGACTCTGATGGCTAGCCCACTACCATGCTAATGAGACAGGACTCTGATGGCTAGCCCACTACAGTAATGAGACAGGACTCTGATGGCTAGCCCACTACAGTGATGAGACAGGACTCTGATGGCTAGCCCACTACCATGCTAATGAGACAGGACTCTGATGGCTAGCCCACTACAGCTAATGAGACAGGACTCTGATGGCTAGCCCACTACAGTAATGAGACAGGACTCTGATGGCTAGCCCACTACCATGCTAATGAGACAGGACTCTGATGGCTAGCCCACTACCATGTAATGAGACAGGACTCTGATGGCTAGCCCACTAGTAATGAGACAGGACTCTGATGGCTAGCCCACTACCATGCTAATGAGACAGGACTCTGATGGCTAGCCCACTACAGTGATGAGACAGGACTCTGATGGCTGAGCCCACTACATGCTAATGAGACAGGACTCTGATGTCTAGCCCACTACAGTGATGAGACAGGACTCTGATGGCCCCACTACCATGCTAATGAGACAGGACTCTGATGGCTAGCCCACTACAGTGATGAGACAGGACTCTGATGGCTAGCCCACTACCATGCTAATGAGACAGGACTCTGATGGCTAGCCCACTACAGTGATGAGACAGGACTCTGATGGCTAGCCCACTACAGTAATGAGACAGGACTCTGATGGCTAGCCCACTACAGTAATGAGACAGGACTCTGATGGCTAGCCCACAGTAATGAGACAGGACTCTGATGGCTAGCCCACTACAGTGATGAGACAGGACTCTGATGGCTAGCCCACTACAGTGATGAGACAGGACTCTGATGGCTAGCCCACTACCATGCTTATGAGACAGGACTCTGATGTCTAGCCCACTACAGTGATGAGACAGGACTCTGATGGCTAGCCCACTACCATGCTAATGAGACAGGACTCTGATGGCTAGCCCACTACCAGTGATGAGACAGGACTCTGATGGCTAGCCCACTAGAGACAGGACTCTGATGGCTAGCCCACTACCATGCTGATGAGACAGGACTCTGATGACTACACAGGACTCTGATGGCTAGCCCACTACCATGCTAATGAGACAGGACTCTGATGGCTAGCCCACTACAGTGATGAGACAGGACTCTGATGGCTAGCCCACTACCATGCTAATGAGACAGGACTCTGATGGCTAGCCCACTACAGTGATGAGACAGGACAGCCCACTGTGATGAGACAGGACTCTGATGGCTAGCCCACTACAGTAATGAGACAGGACTCTGATGGCTAGCCCACTACAGTAATGAGACAGGACTCTGATGGCTAGCCCACTACAGTAATGAGACAGGACTCTGATGGCTAGCCCACTACAGTGATGAGACAGGACTCTGATGGCTAGCCCACTACCATGCTAATGAGACAGGACTCTGATGGCTAGCCCACTACAGTGATGAGACAGGACTCTGATGGCTAGCCCACTACCATGCTAATGAGACAGGACTCTGATGGCTAGCCCACTACAGTGATGAGACAGGACTCTGATGGCTAGCCCACTACCATGCTAATGAGACAGGACTCTGATGGCTAGCCCACAGTGATGAGACAGGACTCTGATGGCTAGCCCACTACATGTGATGAGACAGGACTCTGATGGCTAGCCCACTACAGTGATGAGACAGGACTCTGATGGCTAGCCCACTACATGCTAATGAGACAGGACTCTGATGTCTAGCCCACTACAGTGATGAGACAGGACTCTGATGGCTAGCCCACTACCATGCTAATGAGACAGGACTCTGATGGCTAGCCCACTACAGTGATGAGACAGGACTCTGATGGCTAGCCCACTACCATGCTAATGAGACAGGACTCTGATGATGAGAGACAGGACTCTGATGGCTAGCCCACTACAATGCTAATGAGACAGGACTCTGATGGCTAGCCCACTACCATGCTGATGAGACAGGACTCTGATGGCTAGCCCACTACCATGCTGATGAGACAGGACTCTGATGGCTAGCCCACTACAGTAATGAGACCTCTGACTACAGTAATGAGACAGGACTCTGATGGCTAGCCCACTACCATGCTAATGAGACAGGACTCTGATGGCTAGCCCACTACCATGCTAATGAGACAGGACTCTGATGGCTAGTCCACTACAGTAATGAGACAGGACTCTGATGGCTAGCCCACTACCATGCTAATGAGACAGGACTCTGATGGCTAGCCCACTACAGTGATGAGACAGGACTCTGATGGCTAGCCCACTACAGTAATGAGACAGGACTCTGATGGCTAGCCCACTACAGTGATGAGACAGGACTCTGATGGCTAGCCCACTACAGTAATGAGACAGGACTCTGATGGCTAGCCCACTACCATGCTGATGAGACAGGACTCTGATGTCTAGCCCACTACCATGCTGATGAGACAGGACTCTGATGGCTAAACCACTACCATGCTGATGAGACAGGACTCTGATGGCTAGCCCACTCAGTGATGAGACAGGACTCTGATGGCTAGCCCACTACCATGCTGATGAGACAGGACTCTGATTGCTAGCCCACTACAGTAATGAGACAGGTCTCTAATGGCTAGCCCACTACAATGCTAATGAGACAGGACTCTGATGGCTAGCCCACTACAGTAATGAGACAGGACTCTGATAGCTAGTCCACTACCATGCTAATGAGACAGGACTCTGATGGCTAGCCCACTACAGTGATGAGACAGGACTCTGATGGCTAGCCCACTCAGTGATGAGACAGGACTCTAATGGCTAGCCCACTACAATGCTAATGAGACAGGACTCTGATGGCTAGCCCACTACAATGATGAGACAGGACTCTGATGGCTAGCCCACTACCATGCTGATGAGACAGGACTCTGATGGCTAGCCCACTACAGTAATGAGACAGGACTCTGATGGCTAGCCCACTACAGTAATGAGACAGGACTCTGATGGCTAGCCCACTACCATGCTAATGAGACAGGACTCTGATGGCTAGCCCACTACCATGCTAATGAGACAGGACTCTGATGGCTAGTCCACTACAGTAATGAGACAGGACTCTGATGGCTAGCCCACTACCATGCTAATGAGACAGGACTCTGATGGCTAGCCCACTACAGTGATGAGACAGGACTCTGATGGCTAGCCCACTACAGTAATGAGACAGGACTCTGATGGCTAGCCCACTACAGTGATGAGACAGGACTCTGATGGCTAGCCCACTACAGTAATGAGACAGGACTCTGATGGCTAGCCCACTACCATGCTGATGAGACAGGACTCTGATGTCTAGCCCACTACCATGCTGATGAGACAGGACTCTGATGGCTAAACCACTACCATGCTGATGAGACAGGACTCTGATGGCTAGCCCACTCAGTGATGAGACAGGACTCTGATGGCTAGCCCACTACCATGCTGATGAGACAGGACTCTGATTGCTAGCCCACTACAGTAATGAGACAGGTCTCTAATGGCTAGCCCACTACAATGCTAATGAGACAGGACTCTGATGGCTAGCCCACTACAGTAATGAGACAGGACTCTGATAGCTAGTCCACTACCATGCTAATGAGACAGGACTCTGATGGCTAGCCCACTACAGTGATGAGACAGGACTCTGATGGCTAGCCCACTCAGTGATGAGACAGGACTCTAATGGCTAGCCCACTACAATGCTAATGAGACAGGACTCTGATGGCTAGCCCACGACCATGCTAATGAGACAGGACTCTGATGGCTAGCCCACTACAGTGATGAGACAGGACTCTGATGGCTAGCCCACTACAGTAATGAGACAGGACTCTGATGGCTAGCCCACTACAATGATGAGACAGGACTCTGATGGCTAGCCCACTACCATGCTGATGAGACAGGACTCTGATGGCTAGCCCACTACAGTAATGAGACAGGACTCTGATGGCTAGCCCACTACAGTAATGAGACAGGACTCTGATGGCTAGCCCACTACCATGCTAATGAGACAGGACTCTGATGGCTAGCCCACTACCATGCTAATGAGACAGGACTCTGATGGCTAGTCCACTACAGTAATGAGACAGGACTCTGATGGCTAGCCCACTACCATGCTAATGAGACAGGACTCTGATGGCTAGCCCACTACCATGCTAATGAGACAGGACTCTGATGGCTAGCCCACTACAGTGATGAGACAGGACTCTGATGGCTAGCCCACTACAGTAATGAGACAGGACTCTGATGGCTAGCCCACTACAGTGATGAGACAGGACTCTGATGGCTAGCCCACTACAGTACTGAGACAGGACTCTGATGGCTAGCCCACTACCATGCTGATGAGACAGGACTCTGATGGCTAGCCCACTACCATGCTAATGAGACAGGACTCTGATGGCTAGCCCACTACAGTGATGAGACAGGACTCTGATGGCTAGCCCACTACAGTAATGAGACAGGACTCTGATGGCTAGCCCACTACAGTGATGAGACAGGACTCTGATGGCTAGCCCACTACAGTAATGAGACAGGACTCTGATGGCTAGCCCACTACCATGCTGATGAGACAGGACTCTGATGTCTAGCCCACTACCATGCTGATGAGACAGGACTCTGATGGCTAAACCACTACCATGCTGATGAGACAGGACTCTGATGGCTAGCCCACTCAGTGATGAGACAGGACTCTGATGGCTAGCCCACTACCATGCTGATGAGACAGGACTCTGATTGCTAGCCCACTACACTAATGAGACAGGTCTCTAATGGCTAGCCCACTACAATGCTAATGAGACAGGACTCTGATGGCTAGCCCACTACAGTAATGAGACAGGACTCTGATAGCTAGTCCACTACCATGCTAATGAGACAGGACTCTGATGGCTAGCCCACTACAGTGATGAGACAGGACTCTGATGGCTAGCCCACTCAGTGATGAGACAGGACTCTAATGGCTAGCCCACTACAATGCTAATGAGACAGGACTCTGATGGCTAGCCCACGACCATGCTAATGAGACAGGACTCTGATGGCTAGCCCACTACAGTGATGAGACAGGACTCTGATGGCTAGCCCACTACAGTAATGAGACAGGACTCTGATGGCTAGCCCACTACAATGATGAGACAGGACTCTGATGGCTAGCCCACTACCATGCTGATGAGACAGGACTCTGATGGCTAGCCCACTACAGTAATGAGACAGGACTCTGATGGCTAGCCCACTACAGTAATGAGACAGGACTCTGATGGCTAGCCCACTACCATGCTAATGAGACAGGACTCTGATGGCTAGCCCACTACCATGCTAATGAGACAGGACTCTGATGGCTAGTCCACTACAGTAATGAGACAGGACTCTGATGGCTAGCCCACTACCATGCTAATGAGACAGGACTCTGATGGCTAGCCCACTACCATGCTAATGAGACAGGACTCTGATGGCTAGCCCACTACAGTAATGAGACAGGACTCTGATGGCTAGCCCACTACAGTGATGAGACAGGACTCTGATGGCTAGCCCACTACAGTACTGAGACAGGACTCTGATGGCTAGCCCACTACCATGCTGATGAGACAGGACTCTGATGGCTAGCCCACTACCATGCTAATGAGACAGGACTCTGATGGCTAGCCCACTACAGTGATGAGACAGGACTCTGATGGCTAGCCCACTACAGTAATGAGACAGGACTCTGATGGCTAGCCCACTACAGTGATGAGACAGGACTCTGATGGCTAGCCCACTACAGTAATGAGACAGGACTCTGATGGCTAGCCCACTACCATGCTGATGAGACAGGACTCTGATGTCTAGCCCACTACCATGCTGATGAGACAGGACTCTGATGGCTAAACCACTACCATGCTGATGAGACAGGACTCTGATGGCTAGCCCACTCAGTGATGAGACAGGACTCTGATGGCTAGCCCACTACCATGCTGATGAGACAGGACTCTGATTGCTAGCCCACTACAGTAATGAGACAGGTCTCTAATGGCTAGCCCACTACAATGCTAATGAGACAGGACTCTGATGGCTAGCCCACTACAGTAATGAGACAGGACTCTGATAGCTAGTCCACTACCATGCTAATGAGACAGGACTCTGATGGCTAGCCCACTACAGTGATGAGACAGGACTCTGATGGCTAGCCCACTCAGTGATGAGACAGGACTCTAATGGCTAGCCCACTACAATGCTAATGAGACAGGACTCTGATGGCTAGTCCACTACCATGCTAATGAGACAGGACTCTGATTGCTAGCCCACTACAGTGATGAGACAGGACTCTGATGGCTAGCCCACTACAGTAATGAGACAGGACTCTGATGGCTAGCCCACTACAATGATGAGACAGGACTCTGATGGCTAGCCCACTACCATGCTGATGAGACAGGACTCTGATGGCTAGCCCACTACAGTAATGAGACAGGACTCTGATGGCTAGCCCACTACAGTAATGAGACAGGACTCTGATGGCTAGCCCACTACCATGCTAATGAGACAGGACTCTGATGGCTAGCCCACTACCATGCTAATGAGACAGGACTCTGATGGCTAGTCCACTACAGTAATGAGACAGGACTCTGATGGCTAGCCCACTACCATGCTAATGAGACAGGACTCTGATGGCTAGCCCACTACCATGCTAATGAGACAGGACTCTGATGGCTAGCCCACTACAGTGATGAGACAGGACTCTGATGGCTAGCCCACTACAGTAATGAGACAGGACTCTGATGGCTAGCCCACTACAGTGATGAGACAGGACTCTGATGGCTAGCCCACTTTACAGTACTGAGACAGGACTCTGATGGCTAGCCCACTACCATGCTGATGAGACAGGACTCTGATGTCTAGCCCACTACCATGCTGATGAGACAGGACTCTGATGGCTAAACCACTACCATGCTGATGAGACAGGACTCTGATGGCTAGCCCACTCAGTGATGAGACAGGACTCTGATGGCTAGCCCACTACCATGCTGATGAGACAGGACTCTGATTGCTAGCCCACTACAGTAATGAGACAGGTCTCTAATGGCTTAGCCCACTACAATGCTAATGAGACAGGACTCTGATGGCTAGTCCACTACCATGCTAATGAGACAGGACTCTGATGGCTAGCCCACTACAGTGATGAGACAGGACTCTGATGGCTAGCCCACTCAGTGATGAGACAGGACTCTAATGACTAGCCCACTACAATGCTAATGAGACAGGACTCTGATGGCTAGTCCACTACCATGCTAATGAGACAGGACTCTGATGGCTAGCCCACTACAGTGATGAGACAGGACTCTAATGGCTAGCCCACTACCATGCTAATGAGACAGGACTCTGATGGCTAGCCCACTACCATGCTAATGAGACAGGACTCTGATGGCTAGCCCACTACAGTGATGAGACAGGACTCTGATGGCTAGCCCACTACAGTGATGAGACAGGACTCTGATGGCTTCAGCCCACTACAGTAATGAGACAGGACTCTGATGGCTAGCCCACTACAGTGATGAGACAGGACTCTGATGGCTTAGCCCACTACCATGCTAATGAGACAGGGTTCAGTTCTGATGGCTAGCCCACTACAGTAATGAGACAGGACTCTGATGGCTTTACCCACTACAGTGATGAGACAGGACTCTGATGGCTAGCCCACTACCATGTTTTACACTAATGAGACAGGACTCTGATTGCTAGCCCACTACAATGCTAATGAGACAGGACTCTGATGGCTAGCCCACTACCATGCTAATGAGACAGGACTCTGATGGCTAGCCCACTACACTGCTAATGAGACAGGACTCTGATGGCTAGCCCACTACCATGCTAATGAGACAGGACTCTGATGGCTAGCCCACTACAATGCTAATGAGACAGGACTCTGATGGCTAGCCCACTACAATGCTAATGAGACAGGACTCTGATTGCTAGCCCACTACAATGCTAATGAGACAGGACTCTGATGGCTAGCCCACTACCATGCTAATGAGACAGGACTCTGATGGCTAGCCCACTACAATGCTAATGAGACAGGACTCTGATGGCTAGCCCACTACCATGCTAATGAGACAGGACTCTGATGGCTTCAGCCCACTACAGTGATGAGACAGGACTCTGATGGCTAGCCCACTACAGTGATGAGACAGGACTCTGATGGCTAGCCCACTACTCACTATGCTAATGAGACAGGACTCTGATGGCTAGCCCACTACAGTGATGAGACAGGACTCTGATGGCTAGCCCACTACCATGCTAATGAGACAGGACTCTGATGGCTAGCCCACTACCATGCTAATGAGACAGGACTCTGATGGCTAGTCCACTACCATGCTAATGAGACAGGACTCTGATGTCTAGACCACTATGACGGGGTTCAGTTTTTACTCTTTACCTATATTTCTTAAATGTAACCTTTTTTTCAACTAGGAACACATTGTTATTTACAATGACAGCCTACCAAAAGGCAAAAGGCCTCCTGCAGGACGGGAGGATTCAAAATAAAGATATAGGACACAACACACATCACGACAAGAGAGAAAACACTACATAAAGAGAGACCTAAGACAACAACACAGCATGGCAGTTTACACATGACAACACAGCATGGTAGCAACAAAAGATGACAACATGGTAGCATCAAACATCGCAGCAGCACCACATGGCAGTACAAAATATTCACTGGATTCGAAATTGCAACTTTTGGAATCACAGACAGATGCAGACACCACCACTATCACAGGGTTCAGTTTTTACTGTTTATATACCATCTGTCACGACTTCCGCCGTTCAGCGGTCGACGTCACCTGCTTTCTAGCCATCACTGATCCACTTTTCAGTTTCCATTTGTTTTGTCTTTGTTTTCAACACACCTGGTTTCTATTCCCCATTTACATGTTAATTATTTAACCCTCTGTTTTCCACATGTTGGTGTGCGTGTCTGTGTATATAATGTTCAGGTCGTTGTTGGCTGGTATTGTTTGTATATAATGTTCAGGTCGTTACTTGTTGGCTGGTATTGTCTGTATATAATGTTCAGGGTTCGTTGTCACTATGGTATTGTTTGCAGGGTTTGTTGTTACTACTGTTATTTACGAGTGACTGGTAATTTCACACACCTTTAGTATTTGTTTTATACTGGTGCTGTTCGTGGAATAAATTACCTTGTTCAGTTTACTGTTGTTTACCATCTCTTTACCATCACTGTCTCCTGCATCAGTTACCTACCACCGCCTGACACCATCACTAAGACAGGGTTCAGTGTTACTGTTGTTCACCATCACTACAACAGGGTTCAGTTTACCATCACTATGACAGGGTTCAGTTTTACTGTTGTTCACCATCACTAAGACAGGGTTCAGTTTACCATCACTAAGACAGGGTTCAGTGTTACTGTTGTTCACCATCACTAAGACAGGGTTCAGTTTACCATCACTATGACAGGGTTCAGTGTTACTGTTGTTTACCATCACTACGACAGGGTTCAGTGTTACTGTTGTTTACCATCACTAAGACAGGGTTCAGTGTTACTGTTGTTCACCATCACTATGACAGGGTTCAGTTTACCATCACTACGACAGGGTTCAGTGTTACTGTTGTTTACCATCACTATGACAGGGTTCAGTTTACCATCACTATGACAGGGTTCAGTGTTACTGTTGTTTACCATCACTACGACAGGGTTCAGTGTTACTGTTGTTTACCATCACTACGACAGGGTTCAGTTTACCATCACTATGACAGGGTTCAGTTTACCATCACTACTACAGGGTTCAGTTTACCATCACTACTACAGGGTTCAGTTTACCATCACTACTACAGGGTTCAGTTTACCATCACTATGACAGGGTTCAGTTTACCATCACTATGACAGGGTTCAGTTTACCATCACTACGACAGGGTTCAGTTTACCATCACTACGACAGGGTTCAGTTCACCATCACTATGACAGGGTTCAGTTTACCATCACTGTGACAGGGTTCAGTTTACCATCACTACAGGGTTCAGTTTACAGGGTTCAGTTTACCATCACTACGACAGGGTTCAGTTTACCATCACTATGACAGGGTTCAGTTTTACTGTTGTTTACCATCACTATGACAGGGTTCAGTTTACCATCACTACGACAGGGTTCAGTTTACCATCACTAAGACAGGGTTCAGTTTTACTGTTGTTTACCATCACTACGACAGGGTTCAGTTTACCATCACTACGACAGGGTTCAGTTTTACTGTTGTTTACCATCACTATGACAGGGTTCAGTTTACCATCACTACTACAGGGTTCAGTTTACCATCACTATGACAGGGTTCAGTTTTACTGTTGTTCACCATCACTACGACAGGGTTCAGTTTACCATCACTAGGACAGGGTTCAGTTTACCATCACTACGACAGGGTTCAGTTTTACTGTTGTTTACCATCACTATGACAGGGTTCAGTTTTACTGTTGTTTACCATCACTATGACAGGGTTCAGTTTACCATCACTACTACAGGGTTCAGTTTACCATCACTATGACAGGGTTCAGTTTTACTGTTGTTCACCATCACTACGACAGGGTTCAGTTTACCATCACTAGGACAGGGTTCAGTTTACCATCACTACGACAGGGTTCAGTTTTACTGTTGTTTACCATCACTATGACAGGGTTCAGTTTTACTGTTGTTTACCATCACTATGACAGGGTTCAGTTTTACTGTTGTTTACCATCATTATGACAGGGTTCAGTTTACCATCACTATGACAGGGTTCAGTTTACCATCACTATGACAGGGTTCAGTTTTACTGTTGTTTACCATCACTACTACAGGGTTCAGTTTACCATCACTATGACAGGGTTCTGTGTACCATCACTAAGACAGGGTTCAGTTTTACTGTTGTTTACCATCACTACTACAGGGTTCAGTTTACCATCACTACGACAGGGTTCAGTTCACCATCACTATGACAGGGTTCAGTTTACCATCACTATGACAGGGTTCAGTTTACCATCACTACGACAGGGTTCAGTTTACCATCACTACGACAGGGTTCAGTTTACCATCACTATGACAGGGTTCAGTTTACCATCACTACGACAGGGTTCAGTTTACCATCACTATGACAGGGTTCAGTTTACCATCACTACGACAGGGTTCTGTGTACCATCACTACGACAGGGTTCAGTTTTACTGTTGTTCACCATCACTACGACAGGGTTCAGTTTTACTGTTGTTTACCATCACTATGACAGGGTTCAGTTTACCATCACTATGACAGGGTTCAGTTTTACTGTTGTTCACCATCACTATGACAGGGTTCAGTTTACCATCACTACGACAGGGTTCAGTGTTACTGTTGTTTACCATCACTATGACAGGGTTCAGTTTACCATCACTATGACAGGGTTCAGTGTTACTTTTACCATCACTACGACAGGGTTCAGTTTTACTGTTGTTTACCATCACTACGACAGGGTTCAGTTTACCATCACTATGACAGGGTTCAGTTTACCATCACTACTACAGGGTTCAGTTTACCATCACTACTACAGGGTTCAGTTTACCATCACTACTACAGGGTTCAGTTTACCATCACTATGACAGGGTTCAGTTTACCATCACTATGACAGGGTTCAGTTTACCATCACTATGACAGGGTTCAGTTTACCATCACTACGACAGGGTTCAGTTTACCATCACTATGACAGGGTTCAGTTTACCATCACTATGACAGGGTTCAGTTCACCATCACTACGACAGGGTTCAGTTTACCATCACTACTAAGACAGGGTTCAGTTTACCATCACTATGACAGGGTTCAGTTTTACTGTTGTTTTTACCATCACTATGACAGGGTTCAGTTTACCATCACTACGACAGGGTTCAGTTTACCATCACTATGACAGGGTTCAGTTTTACTGTTGTTTACCATCACTACCATCACTACGACAGGGTTCAGTTTACAGGGTTCAGTTTTACTGTTGTTTACCATCACTATGACAGGGTTCAGTTTACCATCACTACTACAGGGTTCAGTTTACCATCACTATGACAGGGTTCAGTTTTACTGTTGTTCACCATCACTACGACAGGGTTCAGTTTACCATCACTAGGACAGGGTTCAGTTTACCATCACTACGACAGGGTTCAGTTTTACTGTTGTTTACCATCACTATGACAGGGTTCAGTTTTACCATCACTATGACAGGGTTCAGTTTACCATCACTATGCAGGGTTCAGTTTACCATCACTACTACAGGGTTCAGTTTACCATCACTATGACAGGGTTCAGTTTTCACTATGACAGGGTTCAGTTTACCATCACTACGACAGGGTTCAGTTTACCATCACTAGGACAGGGTTCAGTTTACCATCACTACTACAGGGTTCAGTTTTCACTGTTGTTTACCATCACTATGACAGGGTTCAGTTTTACTGTTGTTTACCATCACTATGACAGGGTTCAGTTTACCATCACTACACAGGGTTCAGTTTACCATCACTATGACAGGGTTCAGTTTTACTGGGTTGTTTACCATCACTATGACAGGGTTCAGTTTACCATCACTATGACAGGGTTCTGTGTACCATCACTAAGACAGGGTTCAGTTTTACTGTTGTTTACCATCACTACTACAGGGTTCAGTTTACCATCACTACGACAGGGTTCAGTTTACCATCACTATGACAGGGTTCAGTTTACCATCACTACGACAGGGTTCAGTTTACCATCACTACTACAGGGTTCAGTTTACCATCACTATGACAGGGTTCAGTTTTACTGATGTTCACCATCACTATGACAGGGTTCAGTTTACCATCACTACGACAGGGTTCAGTTTACCATCACTATGACAGGGTTCAGTTTACCATCACTACGACAGGGTTCTGTGTACCATCACTACGACAGGGTTCAGTTTTACTGTTGTTCACCATCACTACGACAGGGTTCAGTTTTCACTACTACAGGGTTCAGTTTACCATCACTATGACAGGGTTCAGTTTACCATCACTATGACAGGGTTCAGTTTTACTGTTGTTCACCATCACTATGACAGGGTTCAGTTTACCATCACTACGACAGGGTTCAGTTTACCATCACTACGACAGGGTTCAGTTTACCATCAATACGACAGGGTTCAGTTTTACTGTTGTTTACCATCACTATGACAGGGTTCAGTTTACCATCACTATGACAGGGTTCAGTTTACCATCACTACTACAGGGTTCAGTTTACCATCACTATGACAGGGTTCTGTTTACCATCACTATGACAGGGTTCAGTTTTACTGTTGTTTACCATCACTATGACAGGGTTCAGTTTACCATCACTATGACAGGGATCAGTTTACCATCACTAAGACAGGGTTCAGTTTTACTGTTGTTTACCATCACTATGACAGGGTTCAGTTTACCATCACTACGACAGGGTTCAGTTTACCATCACTACTACAGGGTTCAGTTTACCATCACTATGACAGGGTTCTGTTTACCATCACTATGACAGGGTTCTGTTTACCATCACTACGACAGGGTTCAGTTTACCATCACTACTACAGGGTTCAGTTTACCATCACTATGACAGGGTTCTGTGTACCATCACTAAGACAGGGTTCAGTTTTACTGTTGTTTACCATCACTACGACAGGGTTCAGTTCACCATCACTATGACAGGGTTCAGTTTACCATCACTACTACAGGGTTCAGTTTTACTGTTGTTTACCATCACTACTACAGGGTTCAGTTTACCATCACTATGACAGGGTTCTGTGTACCATCACTAAGACAGGGTTCAGTTTTACTGTTGTTTACCATCACTACGACAGGGTTCAGTTCACCATCACTATGACAGGGTTCAGTTTACCATCACTAAGACAGGGTTCAGTTTTACTGTTGTTTACCATCACTACTACAGGGTTCTGTTTACCATCACTACTACAGGATTCAGTTTACCATCACTACTACAGGGTTCAGTTTACCATCACTAAGACAGGGTTCAGTTTACCATCACTACTACAGGGTTCAGTTTACCATCACTAAGACAGGGTTCAGTTTACCATCACTACTACAGGGTTCAGTTTACCATCACTACGACAGGGTTCAGCTTACCATCACTATGACAGGGTTCAGTTTACCATCACTATGACAGGGTTCTGTTTACCATCACTATGACAGGGTTCAGTTTACCATCACTACTACAGGGTTCAGTTTACCATCACTATGACAGGGTTCTGTTTACCATCACTATGACAGGGTTCAGTTTACCATCACTATGACAGGGTTCTGTTTACCATCACTATGACACGGTTCAGTTTACCATCACTACTACAGGGTTCAGTTTACCATCACTACTACAGGGTTCAGTTTACCATCACTATGACAGGGTTCAGTTTACCATCACTATGACAGGGTTCAGTTTACCATCACTACTACAGGGTTCAGTTTACCATCACTACGACAGGGTTCAGTTCACCATCACTACTACAGGGTTCAGTTTACCATCACTATGACAGGGTTCAGTTTACCATCACTATGACAGGGTTCAGTTTACTATCACTATGACAGGGTTCTGTTTACCATCACTACTACAGGGTTCAGTTTACCATCACTACGACAGGGTTCAGTTCACCATCACTATGACAGGGTTCTGTTTACCATCACTATGACAGGGTTCAGTTCACCATCACTACTACAGGGTTCAGTTTACCATCACTATGACAGGGTTCAGGTTACCATCACTATGACAGGGTTCAGTTTACCATCACTATGACAGGGTTCAGTTTACCATCACTATGACAGGGTTCAGTTTACCATCACTACTGACAGGGTTCAGTTTACCATCACTATGACAGGGTTCAGTTTACCATCACTACGGGTTCAGTATAGTTTCATACACTGCACTTCATCTCAATTCCACAGTTTGCAGCTTTGTCACTGCAGTTTACATGATGCTAGTGCAGTGGACTGGGTACTGTTCAGAACAGACTAGGCAGATGGTAGGTGGTAGTACTGAAGACTGCTGTTTTATCTCTGTAGCTCTCCACACACTGACACCTAGTGTTCAATCTCACCCTGTCAGAGAATATACAGGCTGCTGGAAGACACAGCCTCGTCAGCTTACTCTCTCGCCTCATGCCCTTGGAGGAATCCCAGAGGCCATCTTTGTTGTCGGTCCAAATGATGAGCCAAGCAAGGGAGGTTTTGCAACGTAAGCCCCTCGGCCCTTGTTTTAAGTAGAGTTTGCGAGCGGACAGTTATGTTCACTTCCTGAAACTCCCCTTTAATTCAATTCGCGATGATTGTATATCCGCAAAGAAAAGTCAGCCAAAACATAAAACCAACATTAACATGGAGAAGTGAACATACAAGTGTAAATAAAAACAAATGTAAATAAGTTGTAAATGGTGTAAATTATGATGCTAAATGCACATGACAACATAAAAGTCATTCTGTTTTTTCTGTTTGGTTAGCCCTTGAAAGCGTTAGCTTGCGTACAACTTTCCCTGAAATCACACTTATGCATTTGTAATTTTGGATTTTCCTGATATGATAGGATGCCTAACATTCGATGTCTGCGGATGCGTTGTCTTCTAGCCAAGATGTGAAATGCAATCATAATTGACTGTAGAGCATAGAAAGCACACACAACTGTTCCACGATGAATGACAACACATCCGTGGGATAAACGAGTGACACATATCAGGCAAGAGCAGTGACTTGTCCTGCCAGTGTCATCTCGTCAGACGTCATGAAACGTCATCAGAAGTGTCCACTTCCTTTGAGGGCTGAGGGGAGAGGGTGTGTATTTGAAGTGTTTGGACTGCAGCCACAGTCTACTAAAGTGATGGGAAGTAGACCCGCAGACCAATACTAATTTACTTTTTTGGGGGGGGGGGGGGGGGACTGAGTTGTGGTCAGATATCTGTACCTGTAGATATCTGAAAGCCCACTTGTAGGTGTCTGAAAGACCACCTGTAGATATCTGAAAGCCCAACTGTAGATGTCTGAAAGCCCACCTGTAGATATCTGAAAGCCCAACTGTAGATATCTGAAAGCCCACTTGTAGATGTCTGAAAGCCCACCTGTAGATATCTGAAAGCCCAACTGTAGATATCTGAATGCCCAACTGTAGATATCTGAAAGCCCAACTGTAGATATCTGAAAGCCCACTTGTAGATGTCTGAAAGCCCACCTGTAGATATCTGAAAGCCCACCTGTAGATATCTGAAAGCCCACCTGTAGATATCTGAAAGCCCAACTGTAGTTATCTGAAAGCCCATGTGTAGATATCTGAAAGCCCACCTGTAGATGTCTGAAAGCCCACCTGTAGATGTCTGAAAGCCCACCTGTAGATATCTGAAAGCCCACCTGTAGATATCTGAAAGCCCACGTGTAGATATCTGAAAGCCCACGTGTAGATATCTGAAAGCCCATGTGTAGATATCTGAAAGCCCACTTGTAGATGTCAGCATGCGCGTGTTTGTGTGTTTTTGCGTGTTTGCTCGTGTGTGCGTGCATGTGTGTGTGCGTGTGTGTTTGTGTGTGCGTGTGTGCGTGTGTGTGTGTGCATGAGTTCGTGCGTGCGTGTGCGTGTGTGTGCGTGTGTGTGCGTGCGCGTGTGTGCGTGTGTGTGCGTGTGGGTGTGTGCGTGTGTGCGTGCGTGTGTGTTTGTCTGTGTGTCTGTGTGTCTGTGTGTGTGTGTGTGTCTGTGTGTCTGTGTGTCTGTGTGTGTGTGTAGGTCAGGGGGAATATTAACTGTATAGTATGAACTGCTTTTGTCTCCTTATTTCAGTAGCCAGCTTGTAAAACCAATATTATGAGTCTGGGAGTGACATGTTCCCCTCTGCATTCTCTCTCCCTCCCTCTCTGGGCTGTGTTACAGCCAGGTCCTAAATGGCACCATATTAGCATACTAGACTCGAAAGTACTGCACTACATAGGTTTTCATCTGGGACAGAGACCAAAAAATAAAAAATGCTCTGAAAGGTCAGAATATTCAGATGTACTTTCTCCACCGCTACTGGTTGTGTTTATTATAACTGATATCGCAGTTATCTCTGGAGTGAGGGCTTTGTTATCTCTGGAGTGAGGGCTTTGTTATCTCTGGAGTGAGGGCTTTGTTATCTCTGGAGTGAGGGCTTTGTTATCTCTGGAGTGAGGGCTTTGTTATCTCTGGAGTGAGGGCTGTTATCTCTGGAGTGAGGGCTTTGTTATCTCTGGTGTTATCTCTGGAGTGAGGCTGTTATCTCTGGAGTGAGGGCTTTGTTATCTCTGGTGAGGGCTTACAGTTATCTCTGGAGTGAGGGCTTTGTTATCTCTGGAGTGAGTAGGGCTTTGTTATCTCTGGTGAGGGCTTTTCCCATCAATTCCCATTATTAAAGTGGCTGGAGTTGGGTCAGTGTTATCTCTGGAGTCTGAGGAAGCGGTTATCTCTGGAGTGGTTGATGTCCTTGATGATCTTTAGGCCTTCCTGTAACATCTGTTATCTCTGGAGTGAGGGCTTTGTTATCTCTGGAGTGAGGGCTTTGTTATCTCTGGAGTGAGGGCTGTTATCTCTGAAGTGAGGGCTTTGTTATCTCTGGAGTGAGGGCTTTGTTATCTCTGGAGTGAGGGATGGTATCTCTGGAGTCACGGCTTTGTTATCTCTGGAGTTAGGGCTTTGTTATCTCTGGGGTGAGGGCTTTGTTATCTCTGGAGTGAGGGTTGTTATCTCTGGAGTGAGGGCTTTGTTATCTCTGGAGTGAGGGCTTTGTTATCTCTGGAGTGAGGGCTTTGTTATCTCTGGAGTGAGGGCTTTGTTATCTCTGGAGTGAGTGCTTTGTTATCTCTGGAGTGAGGACTTTGTTATCTCTGGAGTGAGGGCTTTGTTATCTCTGGAGTGAGGGCTGTTATCTCTGGAGTGAGGGCTTTGTGATCTCTGGAGTGAGGGCTTTGTTATCTCTGGAGTGAGGACTGTTATCTCTGGAGTGAGGGCTTTGTGATCTCTGGAGTAACCCGTCTCCACACCCAACCCACCATCCTGTATGCTAACCCCTCTCCACACCCAACCTGCCATCCTGTATGCTAACCCCTCTCCACACCCAACCCGCCATCCTGTATGCTAACCCCTCTCCACACCCAACCTGCCATCCTGTATGCTAACCCCTCTCCACACCCAACCTGGCAACCCGTATGCTAACCCCTCTCCACACCCAACCTGGCAACCCTTGTATGCTAACCCCTCTCCACACCCAACCTGGCAACCCGTAGGGTAACCCCTCTCCACACCCAACCTGCCATCCTGTAGGCTAACCCCTCTCCACACCCAACCTGCCATCCTGTATGCTAACCCGTCTCCACACCCAACCTGCCATCCCGTAGGGTAACCCCTCTCCACACCCAACCTGCCATCCCGTAGGCTAACCCCTCTCCACACCCAACCTGCCATCCCGTAGGCTAACCCCTCTCCACACCCAACCTGCCATCCCGTAGGCTAACCCCTCTCCACACCCAACCTGCCATCCTGTAGGGTAACCCCTCTCCACACCCAACCTGCCATCCTGTAGGGTAACCCCTCTCCACACCCAACCTGCCATCCTGTAGGCTAACCCCTCTCCACACCCAACCTGCCATCCTGTAGGGTAACCCCTCTCCACACCCAACCTGCCATCCTGTACACCCAACCTGCTAACCCCTCTCCACACCCAACCTGCCATCCTGTAGGCTAACCCCTCTCCACACCCAACCTGCCATCCCGTAGGCTAACCCCTCTCCACACCCAACCTGCCATCCTGTAGGGTAACCCCTCTCCACACCCAACCTGCCATCCTGTAGGGTAACCCCTCTCCACACCCAACCTGCCATCCCGTAGGGTAACCCCTCTCCACACCCAACCCGCCATCCTGTAGGCTAACCCGTCTCCACACCCAACCCGCCATCCCGTATGCTAACCCCTCTCCACACCCAACCTGCCATCCTGTATGCTAACCCGTCTCCACACCCAACCTGGCAACCCGTAGGGTAACCCCTCTCCACACCCAACCTGCCATCCTGTAGTAATGATGATTCCCAGGAATCTGTTTCTGTTTGTTCATGTCTAGACGCTACTCCTATGTTGTATCGTTCCATGATAATTCTTATATTAAACGTACCACCTGCACCTGCTTCTCGACTCCCAGCGTCTACATTACAGACACACCTACTCATTCCAGGGTTTTTCTTTATTTTTACTAGTGAAGACATAAACACTATGAAATTACACATATGGAATCATGTAGTAACCAAAAAAGTGTTAAACAAATCAAAATATTTTTTATATTTTTCAAAGTAGCCACCCTTTGACTTGATGACAGATTTGCTCACTCTTGACATTCTCTCAGCCAGCTTCACATGCAATTTTCCAACATATGCTGAGCACTTGTTGGCTGCTTACCTTCACTCCATCACTGACCTTCTGGGTCAAATAGCCCTTACACAGCCTAGATGTGTGTTGGGTCATTGTCCTGTTGAAAAACAAATGATAGTCCCACTAAGCACAAACCAGATGGGATGGTGTATCACTGCAGAATGCTGTGGGAACCATGCTGGTTAAGTGTGCCTTGAATTCTAAATAAATCACAGACAGTTTCACCAGCAAAGCAGCCACATACCATTACACCTCCTCCTCCATGCTTCACAGTGGGGACCACACATGTGGAGATCATTCGTTCACCTACTCTGCGTTTCACAAAGACATGGCGGTTGGAACCAAATATCTCAAATTTGGATTCATCGGACCAAAGAACAGATTTCTACCGATCTAATGTCCATTGCTCGTGTTTCTTGGCCCAAGGAAGTTTATTCTTATTGGGGTTCTTTAATAGTGGTTTCTTTGCAGCAACTTGACCATGAAGGTCTGATTCACACAGTCTCCTCTGAACAGTTGATGTTGAGATGTGTCTGTTACTTGAACTCTGTGAAGCATTTATTTGGGCTCCAGTTTCTGAGGTTGGAAACTCTAATGAACTTATCCTCTGCAAGCAGAGGTATCTCTGGGTCTTCCTTTCCTGTGGCGGTCCTCATGAGAGTCAGTTTCATCACAGCGCTTAAATGTTTTTGCAACTGCACTTGAAGAAATGTTAAATGTCCTCGAAATGTTCTGCATTGACTCACTTCCATGTCATAAAGTAATGATGGATTGTTGTTTCTCTTTGTGTATTTGAGCTGTTATTGCCAAAATATGGAATTGGTCTTGTATCAAATATCTTCTGTATACCACCCCTACCTTGTCACAACACAACTGACTGGCTCAAATGTATTGATAAGGAAAGAAATTCCACAAATACAATTTTAACAAGGCACACCTGTTAATTGAAATGGATTCCAGGTGACTACCTTATGAAGCTGGTTGAGAGAGTGTGCAAAGCTGTCATCAAGGCAAAGGGTAGCTACTTTGAAGTATCTCAAATATAAAATATACTTTGATTTGTTTATCATGTTTTCTCGTTTTCGCCTAAAATGACATAACCAAATCTGACTGCCCGTAGGTCACTTTGAAGTTTGTGGAAATGTGAAAGGAAGAATGTGTAGAAGAATTTAACACATTAAATCTGGTAAAAGATAATACAAACAAAACGTTTATTTCTAATTTTTTTTGTCATATTTGAATTGCAAGAGAAAGGCTATAATGTATTATTATAACCCAGTTGCAATTTAGATTGTGTATGTGCAAAGTTTTAGACTGATCAAATGAACAATTGCATTTCTGCCCAAATGTGTCTAATGTTCAAAGCTGTGCACTCTCCTCAAACAAACAGTATTATTTCACTGTAACAGCTACAGTGCAGTTAGATTAACAAGAATTTAAGCTTTCTGCAAATGTCAGATATTTCTATGTCCTGGGAAATGTTCTTGTTTTACTTACCACCTCATGCTAATCGCATTAACCTACGTTAGCGCAACCGATCCTGAAGCAGTTTACTACGTGATGTGTTATTTCTTAGTTTTAATGTCTTCACTGTTATTCTACAATGTAGAAAATAGTAAAAATAAAGAAGTAGGTGTGTCCAAACCTTTCACTGGTACTGTATATATTAGTATTACAAATGTATTTTATACTGATGGTTCCTACGTAGCGTCATCAAATTCCGTCAAGTTAAACCCACTATTCTAGTTATCATCACTGTATCATATTCTCTGAAGTGTGTTACGCAGGCCTTAGCGTCTGATGTGTGCCATTTCCTCTCTAGCATATCTGCAGCGGGCCTCACCTCATCTGGCAGCCATTGTAGTGCTCCTGGGTGTCTGCCGGCCGACTGAATCATATCCGCACATCATCAGTTACGTGGTTAGAGCTCGCTACCGTTACCCTTGCTATGGAAACAGTGCTCTGATCTAATGCCTCATTATCCTACTGTTGCCTTACGCTACCAGTGATCAACTACAATTAACATTAGCCTCATGCTATCAATGAACTCCTAATGGAAACCTACTAAATGTCAAATTATGATATAAAGGTAATGGGATATTCCCATAATCAGGAAATACTCAGGAAATCCTACAACAAGGATTTCTGGAAAAGCTGGGCATTTTGGGAAAGTTACCGGGATTCTGCTACCCTAGTTCAACCTGCATTTCAGTGTTAGAGAGTTGAATTCATATTTCAGTGTTGGAGAGTTGAATTCATATTTCAGTGTTGGAGAGTTGAATTCATATTTCAGTGTTGGAGAGTTGAATTCATATTTCAGTGTTGGAGAGTTGAATTCATATTTCAGTGTTGGAGAGTTGAATTCATATTTCAGTGATTACATTCAATCTGCTGGATTCAGAAGTGAAGGATCTTATTACAGATGGCACGGTATCTTCTGCACGGCAGTGGCAGTCTCACACACCTTCATCTCCGTCTCCGTCTCTGTCTCCTCTCTGTCTCCTCTCCACTTCAGTCTCCTCTCCATCTCCTCTCCCTCTCCCTCTCCGTCTCCTCTCCCTCTCCCTCTCCTTCCCCTCTCCCTCTCCCTCTCCCTCTCCTCTCCCTCTCCCTCTCCCTCTCCCTCTCCCTCTCCGTCTCCGTCTCTGTCTCTGTCTCTGTCTCCGTCTCCCTCTCCCCCTCTCCCTCTCCTCTCCTCTCCCTCTCCCTCTCCCTATCCCGTCTCCTCTCCGTCTCCTCTCCCTCTCCCTCTCCCTCTCCGTCTCCGTCTCTGTCTCCTCTCTGTCTCCTCTCCACTTCAGTCTCCTCTCCATCTCGGTCTCTGTCTCCTCTCTCCCTCTCCCTCTCCCTCTCCCTCTCCCTCTCCTCTCCCTCTCTCCCCTCTCCCTCTCCCTCTCCGTCTCCGTCTCCGTCTCCTCTCTGTCTCCTCTCCACTTCAGTCTCGTCTCCTCTCCACTTCAGTCTCCTCTCCATCTCCACTTCAGTCTCCTCTCCATCTCGGTCTCTGTCTCCTCTCCATCTCCTCTACATCGCCTCTGCTTGTCCACCCCTGTCTCCACTTCCGTCTCCTCTCCATCTCCACTTCGTCTCTGTCTCCTCTCCACCTTCGTCTCCACCTCCGTCTCCTCTCTGCCTCCATCTCCTCTCCGTCTCCTCTCCCTCTCCGTCTCCTCTCCGTCTCCTCTCCCTCTCCGTCTCCTCTCCGTCTCCTCTCCCTCTCCCTCTCCCTCTCCGTCTCTGTCTCTGTCTCCTCTCCATC
>NC_088408.1:524841-574841 GCF_034236695.1 Oncorhynchus nerka
TAACATAGAGATTCTGGGAACATCAGAAGGTGGGGGGAAATTAACTATATTCTGGTAATCCGACCAATGGAACATATGCAGTGGTACTTAATGAATATGATGTCAGTTCGGTTGTCATCTGAGACATTCTCATCAATGATAAGATGACATAAACTCTACAGTGGAAAGTCTACAGAAGTGATACCTTCTAGCCGTTGAGTTAGCAACAGCAGCTACAAACGCAGGTTAGGAAGGAACAGACAGAGTATCCCGTCTACCACACAACGACGTTACTACAACGTATTAAATTACCATCCGATACATTCTTCAAAGGACAAAGGACTCGGTTTGGCAACACAGCCTTCCATCTACCACCAACCTACTGAAGCGCAGCTCAGAGTAAATATTTATTGCATTTTCCTTTTCCAAATGGGAGGTAATTTAGAATGCATAAGATACTGTATTTACCATAGCACAGCTTGGCCCTTTGTTCCTCAGTCTTCCCGCTCTTTCACTCAAACCCAGCCCCTTTTATTTTGTGTAACAAGCTGTCATATCTGTTCCGCCCGCTAGGGGCATTTTCCTTTATGACGTCATTTGTAATCAAGTTATGATTTAATTATGTGTATATGTAATTCTGTGTGATTAGTTAGGTATTTAGTAAATAAATAATTAAACCCAATTTTGTATTGCTGATTCAACTTGTTAGCCAGGATTTGTGCAGATAACCAAGAATTTACAACTTTCAGATGAGACTGAAATAAGGTGACGATTAATATTGACTGCTATTGATGTAAAATATTACTAGGTCTTTAAGAGTTTATTCAGAAGATAACAGCTCTATAAATATTATTTTGTGGTGCCCGACTCTCTAGTTAATTACATTTATATGATTAGCTCAATCAGGTAATATTAATTACGGAGAAATTATTTTATTGAATAGCCTGTCATATCACTTAATCCGGCATAGCCAAAGACATGACAGATTCATGCTGAATCGATGTGAGCCTCCAGTGCTGTGTATAGTAAATTCATGTTGAATCAGTTTCAGCCTCCAGTGCTGTGTAGAATAGATTCACGCTGAATCAGTTTCAGCCTCCAGTGCTGTGTAGAATAGATTCACGTTGAATCAGTTTCAGCCTCCAGTGCTGTGTAGAATAGATTCATGTTGAATCAGTTTCAGCCTCCAGTGCTGTGTAGAATAGATTCATGTTGAATCAAGGTGAGCCTCCAGTGCTGTGTATAGTAAATTCATGTTGAATCAGTTTCAGCCTCCAGTGCTGTGTAGAATAGATTCACGCTGAATCAGTTTCAGCCTCCAGTGCTGTGTAGAATAGTCTAAAGTAGTGTACTATGTAGGGAATAGGGCTCTGGTCTAAAGTAGTGCATTACATAGGGAATAGGGCCCTGATCTAAATCAGTGTACTATGTAGGGAATAGGGCTCTGGTCTAAAGTAGTGCACTATATAGGGAATAGGGCTCTGGTCTAAAGTAGTGTACTATGTAGGGAATAGGGCTCTGGTCTAAAGTAGTGCACTATATAGGGATTATGGTGCCACACACACCATACACACACACCATACACACACACACACACACACACACACACACACACACACACACACACACACACACACACACACACCATACAAACACACACAAATACACCATACAAACACAAAAATACACACACACACACAGACACACTCAGACACACTCACAGACACAGGCGTTTGTAGGGTAATGAGTCCGAAAGCCATATGATGTGAGTGGAGTGAATCTGGAGTACAACGAGGAGCAGAGGGTGTGTAACTTGTTCTGGAGCGGATTTAATACATTTTGGAGCCTTCTCTCCTGCTTCAGTTTCTGTACTGCTCAGCCACTCTGTGCATTCTTTGCCAGCATGTTTCCTTTTCTTCACCACCGCTCTTTTAATTGGGTCTATCCTGTCTTTTTGATTTAGTGCACCACTAATGTGCCCTAACCCATCTGGACAAGAGGAATACCTATGTGAGAATGCTGTTCATCGACTACAGCTCGGCATTTAACACCATAGTACCCTCCAAGCTCGTCATCAAGCTCGAGACCCTGGGTCTCGACCCCGCCCTGTGCAACTGGGTACTGGACTGACGGGCCGCCCCCAGGTGGTGAGGGTAGGCAACAACATCTCCACCCCGCTGATCCTCAACACTGGGGCCCCACAAGGGTGCGTTCTGAGCCCTCTCCTGTACTCCCTGTTCACCCACGACTGCGTGGCCACGCACGCCCCCAACTCAATCATCAAGTTTGCGGACGACACAACAGTGGTAGGCTTGATTACCAACAACGACGAGACGGCCTACAGGGAGGAGGTGAGGGCCCTCGGAGTGTGGTGTCAGGAAAATAACCTCACACTCAACGTCAACAAAACTAAGGAGATGATTGTGGACTTCAGGAAACAGCAGAGGGAACACCCCCCTATCCACATCGATGGAACAGTAGTGGAGAGGGTAGTAAGTTTTAAGTTCCTCGGCGTACACATCACAGACAAACTGAATTGGTCCACCCACACAGACAGCATCGTGAAGAAGGCGCAGCAGCGCCTCTTCAACCTCAGGAGGCTGAAGAAATTTGGCTTGTCACCAAAAGCACTCACAAACTTCTACAGATGCACAATCGAGAGCATCCTGTCGGGCTGTATCACCGCCTGGTACGGCAACTGCTCCGCCCACAACCGTAAGGCTCTCCAGAGGGTAGTGAGGTCTGCACAACGCATCACCGGGGGCAAACTACCTGCCCTCCAGGACACCTACACCACCCGATGTCACAGGAAGGCCATAAAGATCATCAAGGACAACAACCACCCGAGCCACTGCCTGTTCACCCCGCTATCATCCAGAAGGCGAGGTCAGTACAGGTGCATCAAAGCTGGGACCGAGAGACTGAAAAACAGCTTCTATCTCAAGGCCAACAGACTGTTAAACAGCCACCACTAACATTGAGTGGCTGCTGTCAACACACTGACTCAACTCCAGCCACTTTAATAATGGGAATTGATGGGAAATTATGTAAAATATATCACTAGCCACTTTAAACAATGCTACCTAATATAATGTTACATACCCTACATTATTCATCTCATATGTATACGTATATACTGTACTCTATATCATCTACTGCATCCTTATGTAATACATGTATCACTAGCCACTTTAACTATGCCACTTTGTTTACATACTCATCTCATATGTATATACTGTACTCGATACCATCTACTGTATCTTGCCTATGCCGCTCTGTACCATCACTCATTCATATATCTTTATGTAGATATTCTTTATCCCCTTACACTTGTGTCTATAAGGTAGTAGTTTTGGAATTGTTAGCTAGATTACTTGTTGGTTATTACTGCATTGTCGGAACTAGAAGCACAAGCATTTCGCTACACTCGCACTAACATCTGCTAACCATGTGTATGTGACAAATACAATTTGATTTGATTTGATTTGAGATGTTGAAGAGAGAAACAGAGGAGTCTCCTGGCTACAATCATACCTCACAAACTGGATCCACTAAGTCAGTTTAAAAGGGTGTCCCCCAGGGCTCTGTGATGGGTCCCAGACTCAGTTGTAGTTAAACAGGGTGTCCCCCAGGACTCTGTGATTGGTCCCAGACTCAGTTGTAGTTAAACAGGGTGTCCCCCAGGACTCTGTGATTGGTCCCAGACTCAGTTGTAGTTATAAAGGGTGGTTCTGGCCTTTCTAGGGAGTTTTTCCTAGGCACCGTGCTTCTACACCTGCATTGCTTGCTGTTTGGGGTTTTAGGCTGGGTTTCTGTACATCACTTTGAGATATCAGCTGATGTAAGAAGGGCTATATTTTATTTGATTTTTGATTTGATGAAGAGTAAGGGACCCAACACAGAGCCCTGGGGAACACCCTGTTTAACTCTATAAATACATTTGATTTAATTTGATTCAATAAAGTTCCAACGGGAGAATTCCTTTGTGTCTTGAGGAGGAATGGAACGCAAGTCGATATCATGTGGAATCATCAGGAAATGTCTCTCTGCCAGTTAGCTGACTCATTCAGCTCTTATTCAGTCCCACAACACAGTAGAATCCTCTTTCAAGTTTCTAAAGACAGTTGACATCTAGTGGAAGCCCTAGGAAGTCCAACTGCATTCATATCCCAAAGTGAATTCAATAGGGCCTGGTTTGAAAATATACCAACCTCAGATTTTTCACTTCCTGTTTGGATTTCTTCTCAGGTTTTTGCCTGCCATATGAGTTCTGTTATACTCACAGACATCATTCAAACAGTTTTAGAAACGTCAAGAGTGTTGTCTATCCAATACTAATAATACAATGCATATATTAGCAACTGAGACTGAGGAGCAGGCCGTTTACTCTGGGCACCTCTGGGCACCTTTCATCCAAGCTACTCAATACTGCCCCTGCAGCTATAAACAAAACATTTATGGAGTGAAAAGGGAGATACGTAAGTTGTTCAACTAGCAGCATTCATCATAAATGTGTCTTCCACATTTAACCCATCCCCTCTGACTCAGAGAGGTGTGGGGGCTGCCCCTCTGAGTCAGAGAGGTGTGGGGGGGCTACCCCTCTGAGTCAGAGAGGTGTGTGTGGGCTACCCCTCTGACTCAGAGAGGTGCGAGGGCTACCCCTCAGAGAGGTGTGGGGGCTGCCCCTCTGACTCAGAGAGGTGTGGGGGCTGCCCCTCTGAGTCAGAGAGGTGTGGGGGGCTACCCCTCTGACTCAGAGAGGTGCGGGGGCTACCCCTCAGAGAGGTGTGGGGGCTGCCCCTCTGAGTCAGAGAGGTGTGGGGGGGCTGCCTTAATCAACGTCACCGTCACAGTAGTTGTTAACTGCCTTGCTCAAGGGCAGATTGTTCCACCTTGCTCAAGGATTTGAACTTGAACGTTATGGTTTCTGGCCCAACTCTCTTAACTACTAGACCACCAGTCGCCCCTGAGTGATTTTTAGCAGAGTAAATGGAGTGCTCTGTGATGATGAGTGGGAAGGCCGCTCCATGAGCCATGAGTGGGATTCCCAAACGCTGAACTACGCTCATATTCTCTGCCTGAGGCGGTCTGGGATTTTTATAGGTGCCAGGACCAATCACCACGATGACCACAACACACATCCTGTAGCTAGCTAGACGCGAGCAAAGCTACGATCCGTCCCAGATGGCACCCTATTCCCTAAATAGGGAACTGATTTTGACGGGTGGTTGGAACCGGTTTAAGGGAACAGAACAAAAAAAATGAAAAATAATGAAATTCTTCCAAGAACGGAAAGTGAAAACTGGGAACAAAAGTGATCTTTAGTGTTCCACAACAGAACCTTTATTATAACATCTCGAGTTAACCCAGAACTAAAGTCTTGTGTGATTCAAGATTCAAGTTTAAATGTCACATGCACAAATAAAAGAAATGCTTTTCTTTCAAACTCAAAACCAAACAATGCAATAATCAATAACAATATATAGGGAGAAGGAGACAGGGATACTAGAGTGATGGAGGTAGATATGTATAGGGGGAAGGGGACAGGGATACTGGAGTGATGGAGGTAGATATGTATAGGGATAAGGGGACAGGGATACTAGAGTGATGGAGGTAGATATGTATAGGGGAAGGGGACAGGGATACTGGAGTGATGGAGGTAGATATGTATAGGGATAAGGGGACAGGGATACTGGAGTGATGGAGGTAGATATGTATAGGGGTTAGGAGACAGGGATACTGGAGTGATGGATGTAGATATGTATAGGGGGAAGGGGACAGGGATACTAGAGTGATGGAGGTAGATATGTATAGGGGAAGGGGACAGGGATACTGGAGTGATGGAGGTAGATATGTATAGGGGACAGGGGACAGGGATACTGGAGTGATGGAGGTAGATATGTATAGGGGAAGGGGACAGGGATACTAGAGTGATGGAGGTAGATATGTATAGGGGAAGGGGACAGGGATACTGGAGTGATGGAGGTAGATATGTATAGGGGAAGGGGACAGGGATACTAGAGTGATGGAGGTAGATATGTATAGGGGAAGGGGACAGGGATACTGGAGTGATGGAGGTAGATATGTATAGGGATAAGGGGACAGGGATACTAGAGTGATGGAGGTAGATATGTATAGGGGAAGGGGACAGGGATACTGGAGTGATGGAGGTAGATATGTATAGGGATAAGGGGACAGGGATACTAGAGTGATGGAGGTAGATATGTATAGGGGAAGGGGACAGGGATACTGGAGTGATGGAGGTAGATATGTATAGGGATAAGGGGACAGGGATACTAGAGTGATGGAGGTAGATATGTATAGGGGGAAGGGGACAGGGATACTGGAGTGATGGAGGTAGATATGTATAGGGATAAGGGGACAGGGATACTAGAGTGATGGAGGTAGATATGTATAGGTGGAAGGGGACAGGGATACTGGAGTGATGGAGGTAGATATGTATAGGGATAAGGGGACAGGGATACTAGAGTGATGGAGGTAGATATGTATAGGGAAGGGGACAGGGATACTAGAGTGATGGAGGTAGATATGTATAGGGGAAGGGGACAGGGATACTGGAGTGATGGAGGTAGATATGTATAGGGATAAGGGGACAGGGATACTAGAGTGATGGAGGTAGATATGTATAGGGGAAGGGGACAGGGATACTGGAGTGATGGAGGTAGATATGTATAGGGATAAGGGGACAGGGATACTGGAGTGATGGAGGTAGATATGTATAGGGGTTAGGAGACAGGGATACTGGAGTGATGGAGGTAGATATGTATAGGGGGAAGGGACAGGGATACTAGAGTGATGGAGGTAGATATGTATAGGGAAGGGGACAGGGATACTGGAGTGATGGAGGTAGATATGTATAGGGATAGGGGACAGGGATACTGGAGTGATGGAGGTAGATATGTATAGGGGGAAGGGACAGGGATACTGGAGTGATGGAGGTAGATATGTATAGGGATAAGGGGACAGGGATACTAGAGTGATGGAGGTAGATATGTATAGGGGAAGGGACAGGGATACTAGAGTGATGGAGGTAGATATGTATAGGGGGAAGGGGACAGGGATACTGGAGTGATGGAGGTAGATATGTATAGGGGGAAGGGGACAGGGATACTAGAGTGATGGAGGTAGATATGTATAGGGGGAAGGTGACTATATACAGGGTCAGTACCATATTAACATGTACAGGGATACTGGAGTGATGGAGGTAGATATGTATAGGGGAAGGAGACAGGGATACTGGAGTGATGGAGGTAGATATGTATAGGGGGAAGGAGACAGGGATACTGTAGTGATAGAGGTAGATATGTATAGGGGTAAGGGGACAGGGATACTGGAGTGATGGAGGTAGATATGCATAGGGGGAAGGTGACTATATACAGGGTCAGTACCATATTAACATGTACAGGGATACTGTAGTGATGGAGGTAGATATGTATAGGGGGAAGGGGACAGGGATACTAGAGTGATGGAGGTAGATATGTATAGGGGAAGGGGACAGGGATACTGGAGTGATGGAGGTAGATATGTATAGGGGGAAGGGGACAGGGATACTAGAGTGATGGAGGTAGATATGTATAGGGGAAGGGGACAGGGATACTGGAGTGATGGAGGTAGATATGTATAGGGATAAGGGGACAGGGATACTGGAGTGATGGAGGTAGATATGTATAGGGGGAAGGGGACAGGGATACTGGAGTGATGGAGGTAGATATGTATAGGGATAAGGGGACAGGGATACTAGAGTGATGGAGGTAGATATGTATAGGGGGAAGGGGACAGGGATACTAGAGTGATGGAGGTAGATATGTATAGGGGGAAGGTGACTATATACAGGGTCAGTACCATATTAACATGTACAGGGATACTGGAGTGATGGAGGTAGATATGTATAGGGGAAGGAGACAGGGATACTGGAGTGATGGAGGTAGATATGTATAGGGGGAAGGAGACAGGGATACTGTAGTGATAGAGGTAGATATGTATAGGGGTAAGGGGACAGGGATACTGGAGTGATGGAGGTAGATATGCATAGGGGGAAGGTGACTATATACAGGGTCAGTACCATATTAACATGTACAGGGATACTGTAGTGATGGAGGTAGATATGTATAGGGGAAGGGGACAGGGATACTAGAGTGATGGAGGTAGATATGTATAGGGGAAGGGGACAGGGATACTGGAGTGATGGAGGTAGATATGTATAGGGGAAGGGGACAGGGATACTAGAGTGATGGAGGTAGATATGTATAGGGGAAGGGACAGGGATACTGGAGTGATGGAGGTAGATATGTATAGGGATAAGGGGACAGGGATACTGGAGTGATGGAGGTAGATATGTATAGGGGGAAGGGGACAGGGATACTGGAGTGATGGAGGTAGATATGTATAGGGATAAGGGGACAGGGATACTAGAGTGATGGAGGTAGATATGTATAGGGGAAGGGGACAGGGATACTAGAGTGATGGAGGTAGATATGTATAGGGGGAAGGGGACAGGGATACTGGAGTGATGGAGGTAGATATGTATAGGGGAAGGGGACAGGGATACTAGAGTGATGGAGGTAGATATGTATAGGGGAAGGTGACTATATACAGGGTCAGTACCATATTAACATGTACAGGGATACTGGAGTGATGGAGGTAGATATGTATAGGGGAAGGAGACAGGGATACTGGAGTGATGGAGGTAGATATGTATAGGGGGAAGGAGACAGGGATACTGTAGTGATAGAGGTAGATATGTATAGGGGTAAGGGGACAGGGATACTGGAGTGATGGAGGTAGATATGCATAGGGGGAAGGTGACTATATACAGGGTCAGTACCATATTAACATGTACAGGGATACTGTAGTGATGGAGGTAGATATGTATAGGGGGAAGGAGACAGGGATACTGGAGTGATGGAGGTAGATATGTATAGGGGGAAGGAGACAGGGATACTGGAGTGATGGAGGTAGATATGTATAGGGGAAGGTGACAGGGATACTGGAGTGATGGAGGTAGATATGTATAGGGGAAGGGGACAGGGATACTAGAGTGATGGAGGTAGATATGTATAAGGGGAAGGGGACAGGGATACTAGAGTGATGGAGGTAGATATGTATAAGGGGAAGGGGACAGGGATACTGGAGTGATGGAGGTAGATATGTATAGGGGGAAGGGGACAGGGACACTGGAGTGATGGAGGTAGATACGCATAGGGGTAAGGGGACAGGGGTACTGGAGTGATGGAGGTAGATATGTATAGGGGTAAGGGGACAGGGGTACTGGAGTGATGGAGGTAGATATGTATAGGGGGAAGGGGACAGGGACACTGGAGTGATGGAGGTAGATATGTATAGTGATGGAGGTAGATATGTATAGGGGGAAGGAGACGGATACTGGAGTGATGGAGGTAGATATGTATAGGGGGAAGATGACAGGGATACTGGAGTGATGGAGGTAGATATGTATAGGGGAAGGGACAGGGATACTGGAGTGATGGAGGTAGATATGTATATGGGGAAGGAGACAGGGATACTGGAGTGATGGAGGTAGATATGTATATGGGGAAGGAGACAGGGATACTGGAGTGATGGAGGTAGATATGTATAGGAGGAAGGGGATACTGGAGTGATGGAGGTAGATATGTATAGGAGGAAGGGGATACTGGAGTGATGGAGGTAGATATGTATAGGGGGAGGAGACAGGGATATTGGAATGATGGAGGTAGATATGTATAGGGGTGAAGTGACAGGGATGCTGGAGTGATGGAGGTAGATATGTATAGGGGTAAGGAGACAGGGATACTGGAGTGATGGAGGTAGATATGTATAGGGGGAAGGGGACAGGGATACTGGAGTGATGGAGGTAGATATGTATAGGGATAAGGGGACAGGGATACTAGAGTGATGGAGGTAGATATGTATAGGGGGAAGGGGACAGGGATACTAGAGTGATGGAGGTAGATATGTATAGGGGGAAGGGGACAGGGATACTAGAGTGATGGAGGTAGATATGTATAGGGGGAAGGGGATACTGGAGTGATGGAGGTATTTGGAGTGATGTTACATTTCAGTGTAACACTGGGTGTGTTGGGTGGAAAAGAGGGACACATTTCAGTGTAACACTGGGTGTGTTGAGTGGAAAAGAGGGACACATTTCAGTGTAACACTGGGTGTTTTGAGTGAAGGGGGGAAAAGTGTTTAGAAACACCAGTCTTTCACTCTGTCTGTAGCCTCAGAGCCTGGCTGTCTGCACAACAATAACCCCCCCCACCCACACCACCAATATAAGTAGGACGGTACATGCACACTCACTGCATTGCATACCGGCACTACTGCCTGTCTGCACAACACTTAAATTAGCCTATTTAAAACCAGATGGAATTCTGAGCAGAATAAACTGTTTGTGACTTCATTATAATCCAGGCTCCAACGCTACAAGAAAGAGAGAAGGGGGAACAGGAGAAAGAGAGAACAGGGGGAACAGGAGAAAGAGAGAACAGGAGAAACAGGAGAAAACAGGAGAAACAGGAGAAAGAGGGAACAGGGGAAACAGGAGAAAGAGAAAACAGGAGAAAGAGAGAACAGGGGAAACAGGAGAAAGAGAGAACAGGGGAAACAGGAGAAGGAGAGAACAGGGGAAACAGGAGAAGGAGAGAACAGGGGAAACAGGAGAAAGAGAGAACAGGGGAAACAGGAGAAAGAGAGAACAGGGGAAACAGAAGAAGGAGAGAACAGGGGAAACAGGAGAAAGAGAGAACAGGGGAAACAGGAGAAAGAGAGAACAGGGGAAACAGGTGAAAGAGAGAACAGGAGAAAGAGAGAACAGGGGAAACAGGAGAAAGAGAGAACAGGGGAAACAGGAGAAAGAGAGAACAGGGGAAACAGGAGAAAGAGAGAACAGGGGAAACAGGAGAAAGAGAGAACAGGAGAAAGAGAGAACAGGAGAAACCGGAGAAAGAGAGAACAGGAGAAACAGGAGAAGGAGAGAACAGGGGAAACAGGAGAAAGAGAGAACAGGAGAAACAGGAGAAAGAGAGAACAGGAGAAAGAGAGAACAGGGGAAACAGGAGAAAGAGAGAACAGGGGAAACAGGAGAAAGAGAGAACAGGGGAAACAGGAGAAAGAGAGAACAGGGGAAACAGGAGAAAGAGAGAACAGGGGAAACAGGAGAAACAGGAGAAAGAGAGAACAGGGGAAAGAGAGAACAGGGGAAAGAGATAACAGGGGAAACAGGAGAAAGAGAGAACAGGGGAAACAGGAGAAAGAGAGAACAGGGGAAACAGGAGAAAGAGAGAACAGGGGAAACAGGAGAAAGAGAGAACAGGGGAAAGAGAGAACAGGAGAAAGAGAGAACAGGAGAAACAGGAGAAAGAAGAACAGGGAAACAGGAGAAGGAGAGAAACAGGGGAAACAGGGAGAAAGAGAGAACAGGAGAAAGAGAGAACAGGGGAAACAGGAGAAAGAGAGAACAGGGGAAACAGGAGAAAGAGAAACAGGGGAAACAGGAGAAAGAGAGAACAGGGGAAACATGAGAAAGAGAGAACAGGGGAAACAGGACAAAGAGAGAACAGGGGAAACAGGACAAAGAGAGAACAGGGGAAACAGGAGAAAGAGAGAACAGGGGAAACAGGAGAAAGAGAGAACAGGGGAAACAGGAGAAAGAGAGAACAGGGGAAACAGAGAACAGGGGAAACAGGAGAAAGAGAGAACAGGGGAAACAGGAGAAAGAGAGAACAGGGGAAACAGGAGAACGAGAGAACAGGGGAAACAGGAGAAGGAGAGAACAGGGGAAACAGGTGAAAGAGAGAACAGGAGAAACAGGTGAAAGAGAGAACAGGAGAAAGAGAGAACAGGAGAAACAGGTGAAAGAGAGAACAGGAGAAACAGGTGAAAGAGAGAACAGGAGAAAGAGAACAGGGGAAACAGGGGAAAGAGAGAACAGGGGAAACAGGGGAAAGAGAGAACGGGGGAAAAGGGAGAAAGAGAGAACAGGGGAAACAGGAGAACGAGAGAACAGGGGAAACAGGAGAAGGAGAGAACAGGGGAAACAGGTGAAAGAGAGAACAGGAGAAAGAGAGAACAGGAGAAACAGGTGAAAGAGAGAACAGGAGAAACAGGTGAAAGAGAGAACAGGAGAAAGAGAGAACAGGGGAAACAGGAGAAAGAGAGAACAGGGGAAACAGGGGAAAGAGAGAACAGGGGAAACAGGAGAAAGAGAGAACAGGGGAAACAGGAGAATGAGAGAACAGGGGAAACAGGAGAAAGAGAGAACAGGGGAAACAGGAAAACGAGAGAACAGGGGAAACAGGAGAAAGAGAGAACAGGGGAAAGAGAGAACAGGGGAAACAGGAGAAAGAGAGAACAGGGGAAACAGGAGAAAGAGAGAACAGGGGAAAGAGAGAACAGGGGAAACAGAGAACAGGAGGAACAGGAGAAAGAGAGAACAGGAGAAACAGGAGAAAGAGAGAACAGGAGAAACAGGAGAAAGAGAGAACAGGGGAAACAGGAGAAAGAGAGAACAGGAGAAAGAGAGAACAGGGAAACAGGGGAAAGAGAGAACAGGGGAAACAGGAAAAGAGAGAACAGGGGAAACAGAGAAAGAGAGAACAGGGAAACAGGAGAAAGAGAACAGGGGAAACAGGAGAAAGAGAGAACAGGGGAAACAGGAGAACGAGAGAACAGGGGAAACAGGAGAACGAGAGAACAGGGGAAACAGGAGAACGAGAGAACAGGGGAAACAGGAGAACGAGAGAACAGGGGAAACAGGAGAACGAGAGAACAGGGGAAACAGGAGAACGAGAGAACAGGGGAAACAGGAGAACGAGAGAACAGGGGAAAGAGAGAACAGGGGAAACAGGAGAAAGAGAGAACAGGGGAAACAGGAGAAAGAGAGAACAGGGGAAAGAGAGAACAGGGGAAACAGAGAACAGGAGGAACAGGAGAAAGAGAGAACAGGAGAAACAGGAGAAAGAGAGAACAGGGGAAACAGGAGAAAGAGAGAACAGGGGAAACAGGAGAAAGAGAGAACAGGAGAAAGAGAGAACAGGGGAAACAGGAGAAAGAGAGAACAGGGGAAACAGGAGAAAGAGAGAACAGGGGAAACAGGAGAAAGAGAGAACAGGGGAAACAGGAGAAAGAGAGAACAGGGGAAACAGGAGAAAGAGAGAACAGGGGAAAGAGAGAACAGGGGAAACAGGAAAAGGAGAGAACAGGAGAGAACAGGGGAAACAGGAGAAACAGGAGAAAGAGAGAACAGGGGAAAGAGAGAACAGGGGAAAGAGAGAACAGGGGAAACAGGAGAAAGAGAGAACAGGGGAAACAGGAGAAAGAGAGAACAGGGGAAACAGGAGAAAGAGAGAACAGGGGAAAGAGAGAACAGGAGAAAGAGAGAACAGGAGAAACAGGAGAAACTGAGAACAGGGGAAACAGGAGAAGGAGAGAACAGGGGAAACAGGAGAAAGAGAGAACAGGAGAAATAGAGAACAGGGGAAACAGGAGAAAGAGAGAACAGGGGAAACAGGACTAAGAGAGAACAGGGGAAACAGGACAAAGAGAGAACAGGGGAAACAGGAGAAAGAGAGAACAGGCGAAACAGGAGAAATAGAGAACAGGGGAAACAGGAGAAAGAGAGAACAGGGGAAACAGGACTAAGAGAGAACAGGGGAAACAGGACAAAGAGAGAACAGGGGAAACAGGAGAAAGAGAGAACAGGCGAAACAGGAGAAAGAGAGAACAGGGGAAACAGGAGAAAGAGAGAACAGGGGAAACAGGACAAAGAGAGAACAGGGGAAACAGGAGAAAGAGAGAACAGGGGAAACAGGGGAAAGAGAGAACAGGAGAAAGAGAGAACAGGAGAAACAGGAGAAAGAGAGAACAGGGGAAACAGGAGAAAGAGAGAACAGGGGGAACAGGAGAAAGAGAGAACAGGAGAAACAGGAGAAGGAGAGAACAGGAGAAACAGGAGAAAGAGGGAACAGGGGAAACAGGAGAAAGAGGGAACAGGGGAAACAGGAGAAAGAGAGAACAGGGGAAACAGGAGAAAGAGAAAACAGGAGAAAGAGAGAACAGGGGAAACAGGAGAAAGAGAGAACAGGGGAAACAGGAGAAGGAGAGAACAGGGGAAACAGGAGAAAGAGAGAACAGGGGAAACAGGAGAAAGAGAGAAACAGGGAAACAGAAGAAAGAGAGAACAGGGGAAACAGGAGAAAGAGAGAAACAGGGGAAACAGGAGAAAGAGAGAACAGGGGAAACAGGAGAAAGAGAGAACAGGAGAAAGAGAGAACAGGGGAAACAGGAGAAAGAAAGAACAGGGGAAACAGGAGAAAGGGGAGAACAGGGGAAACAGGAGAAAGAGAGAACAGGGGAAACAGGAGAGAGAGAACAGGAGAAAGAGAGAACAGGAGAAACAGGAGAAAGAGAGAACAGGGGAAACAGGGGAAAGAGAGAACAGGGGAAACAGGACAAAGAGAGAACAGGAGAAACAGGAGAAAGAGAAACAGGAGAAAGAGAGAACAGGGGAAACAGGAGAAAGAGAGAACAGGGGAAACAGGAAACAGAAAGGAGAGAACAGGGGAAACAGGAGAAAGAGAGAACAGGGGAAACAGGAGAAAGAGAGAACAGGGGAAACAGGAGAAACAGGAGAAAGAGAGAACAGGGGAAAGAGAGAACAGGGGAAAGAGATAACAGGGGAAACAGGAGAAAGAGAGAAACAGGGGAAACAGGAGAAAGAGAGAAACAGGGGAAACAGGAGAAAGAGAGAACAGGGGAAACAGGAGAAAGAGAGAAACAGGAGAAAGAGAGAACAGGGAAACAGGAGAAAGAGAGAACAGGGGAAAACAGGGGAGAAAGGAGAGAACAGGGGAAACAGGAGAAGAACAGGAGAAAGAAGAACAGGGGAAACAGGAAAAACAGAGAGAACAGGGAAACAGGAGAAAGAGAGAACAGGGGAAACAGGAGAAAGAGAGAACAGGGGAAACAGGAGAAAGAGAGAACAGGGGAAACAGGACAAAGAGAGAACAGGGGAAACAGGACAAAGAGAGAACAGGGGAAACAGGAGAAAGAGAGAACAGGGGAAACAGGAGAAAGAGAGAACAGGGGAAACAGGAGAAAGAGAGAACAGGGGAAACAGAGAACAGGGGAAACAGGAGAAAGAGAGAACAGGGGAAACAGGAGAAAGAGAGAACAGGGGAAACAGGAGAAAGAGAGAACAGGGGAAACAGGAGAAGGAGAGAACAGGGAAACAGGTGAAAAGAGAGAACAGAACAGGAGAAAGAGAGAACAGGAGAAAGAGAGAACAGGAGAAAGAGAGAACAGGGAAAGAGAGAACAGGAGAAACAGGTGAAAGAGAGAACAGGAGAAAGAGAAAACAGGGAAACAGGAGAAAGAGAGAACAGGGGAAACAGGGGAAAGAGAGAACAGGGGAAACAGGAGAAAGAGAGAACAGGGGAAACAGGAGAAAAGAGAGAACAGGGGAAACAGGAGAACAAGAGAACAGGGGAGAAAACAGGAGAAAGAGAGAACAGGAGAAACAGGAGAAAGAGAGAACAGGAGAAAGAGAGAACAGGAGAAACAGGAGAAAGAGAGAACAGGAGAAACAGGGAAAGAGAGAAACAGGAGAAAGAGAGAACAGGGGAAACAGGAGAAAAGAGAGAACAGGGGAAACAGGAGAAAGAGAGAACAGGGGAAACAGGAGAAAGAGAGAACAGGGGAAACAGGAAAAACAGAGAAACAGGGGAAACAGGAAACAGAAAGAGAGAACAGGGAAACAGGAGAAAGAGAAACAGGAGAAAGAGAGAACAGGGGAAACAGGAGAAAGAGAGAACAGGGGAAACAGGAGAAAGAGAGAACAGGGGAAAGAGAGAACAGGGGAAACAGGAGAAAGAGGAACAGGAGAAACAGGAGAAAGAGAAACAGGGGAAACAGGAGAAAGAGAGAACAGGGGAAACAGGAGAAAGGAAACAGGAGAAAGAGAGAACAGGGGAAACAGGAGAAAGAGAGAACAGGGGAAACAGGAGAAAGAGAGAACAGGGGAAACAGAAAAGAGAGAACAGGGGAAACAGGAGAAAGAGAGAACAGGGGAAACAGGAGAAAGAGAGAACAGGGGAAACAGGAGAAAGAGAGAACAGGGGAAACAGGAGAACGAGAGAACAGGGGAAACAGGAGAACAGAGAGAACAGGGGAAACAGGAGAAAGGAGAGAACAGGGGAAACAGGTGAAAGAGAGAACAGGAGAAACAGGAAAGAGAGAACAGGAGAAAGAGAGAACAGGAGAAACAGGAGAAAAGAGAACAGAGAAACAGGAAAAGAGAGAACAGGGGAGAAAGAGAGAACAGGGGAAACAGGAGAAAGAGAGAACAGGGGAAACAGGAGAAAGAGAGAACAGGGGAAACAGGAGAAAGAGAGAACAGGGGAAACAGGAGAAAGAGAGAACAGGGGAAACAGGAGAAAGAGAGAACAGGGGAAACAGGAGAAAGAGAGAACAGGGGAAAGAGAGAACAGGGGAAACAGGAGAAAGAGAGAACAGGGGAAACAGGAGAAAGAGAGAACAGGGGAAACAGGAGAAAGAGAGAACAGGGGAAACAGGAGGAACAGGAGAAAGAGAGAACAGGAGAAACAGGAGAAAGAGAGAACAGGGGAAACAGGAGAAAGAGAGAACAGGAGAAAGAGAGAACAGGGGAAACAGGAGAAAGAGAGAACAGGGGAAACAGGAGAAAGAGAGAACAGGGGAAACAGGAGAAAGAGAGAACAGGGGAAACAGGAGAAAGAGAGAACAGGGGAAACAGGAGAAAGAGAGAACAGGGGAAACAGGAGAAAGAGAGAACAGAGAGAAAAGAGAGAACAGGGGAAACAGGAAAAAGAGAACAGGGGAAACAGGAGAAAGAGAACAGGGGAACAGGGGAAAGAGAGAACAGGGGAAACAGGAGAAAGAGAGAACAGGGAAACAGGAGAAAGAGAGAAACAGGGGAAACAGGAGAAAGAGAGAACAGGGGAAACAGGAGAAAGAAGAGAACAGGGGAAACAGGAGAAAGAGAGAACAGGGGAAACAGGAGAAAGAGAGAACAGGGGAAACAGGAGAAAAAGAGAGAACAGGGAAAAGAGAGAACAGGAAAACAGGAGAAAGAGAGAACAGGGAAACAGGGGAGAAAAGAGAGAACAGGGGAAAGAGAGAACAGGGGAAAGAGAGAACAGGGGAAACAGGAGAAAGAGAGAACAGGGGAAACAGGAGAAAGAGAGAACAGGGGAAACAGGAGAAAGAGAGAACAGGGGAAAGAGAGAACAGGAGAAAGAGAGAACAGGAGAAACAGGAGAAAGAGAGAACAGGGGAAACAGGAGAAAGGAGAGAACAGGGGAAACAGGAGAAAGAGAGAACAGGAGAAAGAGAGAACAGGGGAAACAGGAGAAAGAGAGAACAGGGAAACAGGAGAAAAGAGAGAACAGGGGAAACAGGACAAAGAGAGAACAGGGGAAACAGAAACAGAAACAGGAGAACAGGGAACAGAAACAGGAGAAAGAGAGAACAGGGGAAACAGGAGAAAGAGAGAACAGGGGAAACAGGACAAAGAGAGAACAGGGAAACAGGAGAAAGAGAGAACAGGGAAACAGGAGAAAGAGAGAACAGGAGAAAGAGAGAACAGGAGAAACAGGAGAAAGAGAGAACAGGGAAACAGGAGAAAGAGAGAACAGGAGAAACAGGAGAAAGAGAGAACAGGGGAAACAGGAGAAAGAGAGAACAGGGGAAACAGGAGAAGGAGAGAACAGGGAAACAGGGGAAACAGAGAAAGAACAGGAGAAACAGGAGAAAGAGAAAACAGGAGAAAGAGAGAACAGGGGAAACAGGAGAAAGAGAGAACAGGGGAAACAGGAGAAAGAGAGAACAGGGAAACAGGACAAAGAGAGAACAGGGGAAACAGGAAAAGAGGAAAAACAGGAGAAAGAGAAACAGGGGAAACAGGAGAAAGAGAGAACAGGGGAAACAGGAGAAAGAGAGAACAGGGGAAACAGGAGAAAAGAGAGAGAGAGAAACAGGGGAAACAGGAGAAAGAGAGAACAGGGAAACAGGGAAAGAGGAGAACAGGAGAAAGAGAGAAGGGAAACAGGAGAAAGAGAGAACAGGAGAAAGAGAGAACAGGGGAAACAGGAGAAAGAGAGAAAACAGGAGAAAGAGAGAACAGGGGAAACAGGAGAAAGAGAGAACAGGGGAACAGGACAAGGGAGAACAGGGGAAACAGAAAAGAGAGAACAGGGGAAACAGGAGAAAGAGAGAACAGGGGAAACAGGGGAAAGAGAGAACAGGGGAAACAGGAGAAAGAGAGAACAGGGGAAACAGGAGAAGAGAGAACAGGGGAAACAGGAGAATGAGAGAACAGGGGAAACAGGAGAAGGAGAGAACAGGGGAAAACAGGAAAAAGAGAGAACAGGAGAAACAGGGGAAAGAGAAACAGGAGAAAGAGAGAACAGGAGAAACAGGAGAAAGAGAGAACAGGGGAAACAGGGGAAAGAGAGAACAGGGGAAACAGGAGAAAGAGAGAAACAGGGAAAGAGAGAACAGAGAGAACAGGGGAAACAGGAGAAAGAGAGAAACAGGGGAAAGAGAAACAGGAGAAACAGGAGAAAGAGAGAACAGGGGAAACAGGAGAAAGAGAGAACAGGGGAAAGAGAGAACAGGGGAAACAGGGGAAAGAGAGAACAGGGGAAACAGGGGAAAGAGAGAACAGGGGAAACAGGAGAACAAGAGAACAGGGGGAAACAGGAGAAAGAGAGAACAGGGGAAAGAGAGAACAGGGGAAACAGGAGAAAGAGAGAACAGGGGAAACAGGAGAAAGAAAGAGAAACAGGAAACAGGAGAAACAGGGGAAAGAGAGAACAGGGGAAACAGGAGAAAGAGAGAACAGGGGAAACAGGAGAAAGAAGAAACAGGAGAAACAGGAGAAAGAGAGAACAGGGGAAACAGAGAACAGAAAACAGGAGAAAGAGAGAAAACAGGGAAACAGGGAAAGAGAGAACAGGGGAAACAGGAAAAGAGAGAACAGGGGAAACAGAGAACAGGGAAAACAGGAGAAAGAGAGAACAGGGGAAAGAGAAACAGGAGAAACAGGAGAAAGAGAGAGAACAGGGAAACAGGAGAAAGAGAGAACAGGGAAACAGGGAAAGAAACAGGAGAAAGAGAGAACAGGGGAAACAGGAGAAAGAGAGAACAGGGGAAACAGGACAAAGAGAGAACAGGGGAAACAGGAGAAAGAGAGAACAGGGGAAACAGGAAACAGAAAGAGAGAACAGGGGAAACAGGAGAAAGAGAACAGGGGAAACAGGGGAAACAGGGGAAAAGGAGAGAGAACAGGGAAACAGGAGAACGAGAGAACAGGGGAAACAGGAGAAGGAGAGAACAGGGGAAACAGGAGAAGGAGAGAACAGGGGAAACAGGTGAAAGAGAGAACAGGAGAAACAGGTGAAAGAGAGAACAGGAGAAACCGGAGAAAGAGAGAACAGGGGAAACAGGACAAAGAGAGAACAGGGGAAACAGGGGAAAGAGAGAACAGGGGAAACAGGAGAAAGAGAGAACAGGGGAAACAGGAGAAAGAGAGAACAGGGGAAAGAGAGAACAGGGGAAACAGGAGAAAGAGAAACAGAAACAGGGGAAACAGGAGAAAGAGAGAACAGGGGAAAGAGAGAACAGGGGAAACAGGAGAAAGAGAGAAGAACAGGGGAAACAGGGAAAGAGAGAACAGGGGAGAAACAGGGGAAACAGGAGAAAGAGAACAGGGGAACAGGGGAAAGAGAGAACAGGGGAAAGAGAGAACAGGGGAAACAGGAGAAAGAGAGAACAGGGGAAACAGGAGAAACAGGAGAAAGAGAGAACAGGGGAAACAGGAGAAAGAGAGAACAGGGGAAAGAGAGAACAGGGGAAACAGGGGAAAGAGAGAACAGGGGAACAGGGGAAAGAGAGAACAGGAGGAACAGGACAAAGAGAGAACAGGAGAAACAGGAGAAAGAGAGAACAGGAGAAAGAGAGAACAGGGGAAACAGGAGAAAGAGAGAACAGGGGAAACAGGAGAAACAGAAACAGGGGAAAGAGGAGAAAGAGAGGGAAACAGGAGAAAGAGAGAACAGGGGAAAGAGAAACAGGGGAAACAGGAGAAAGAGAGAACAGGGGAAAGAGAAAGAACAGGGGAAACAGGAGAAAGAGAGAACAGGGGAAAGAGAGAACAGGGGAAAGAGAAAGGGGAAACAGGGGAAAGAGAGAACAGGGGAAACAGGAGAAAGAGAGAACAGGGGAAACAGGAGAAAGAGAGAACAGGGGAAAGAGAGAACAGGAGAAAGAGAGAACAGGGGAAAACAGGAGAAAGAGAGAACAGGGGAAACAGGAGAAGGAGGGGAAACAGGAGAGAAAGAGAACAGAAACAGAAAGGAGAGAAACAGGGGAAACAGGAGAAAGAGAGAACAGGGGAAACAGGAGAAAGAGAGAACAGGGGAAACAGGACAAAGAGAGAACAGGGGAAACAGGAGAAAGAGAGAACAGGGGAAACAGGACAAAGAGAGAACAGGGGAAACAGGAGAAAGAGAGAACAGGGGAAACAGGAGAAAGAGAGAACAGGGGAAAGAGGAGAAAGAGAGAACAGGAGAAACAGGAGAAGAGAGAACAGGGGAAACAGGAGAAGGAGAGAACAGGGAAAGGTGAGAGAGAACAGGTGAAACAGGAGAAGAGAGAACAGGAGAAGGAGAGAACAGGGGAAACAGGGAAAGAAAACAGGAGAAACAGAGAAAGGGGGGAACAGGGGAAACAGGGGAAAGAGAGAACAGGGGAAACAGGAGAAAGAGAGAACAGGGGAAAGAGAGAACAGGGAAACAGGAGAAAGAGAACAGGGGAAACAGGAGAAAGAAACAGAACAGGGGAAACAGGAGAAAGAGAGAACAGGGAAACAGGAGAAAGAGAGAACAGAGAGAACAGGGGAAACAGGAGAAAGAGAGAACAGGGGAAACAGGGAAAGAAACAGGAGAGAAGAGAGAAACAGGGGAGGGAAACAGGAGAAAGAGAGAACAGGAGAAACAGGAGAAAGAGAGAACAGGGGAAAGAGAGAACAGGGAAACAGGAGAAAGAGAGAACAGGGAAACAGGAAACAGAGAAAGAGAGAACAGGGGAAACAGGGGAAAGAGAGAACAGGGGAAAGAGAGAAACAGGGGAAACAGGAGAAGAGAGAACAGGAGAAACAGGAGAAAGAGAGAACAGGAGAAACAGGGGGAAAGAGAGAACAGGGGAAAGAGAGAACAGGGGAAACAGGGGAAAGAGAGAACAGGGGAAAAGAGAGAACAGGGGAAACAGGAGAAAGAGAGAACAGGGGAAAAGAGAGAACAGGGGAAACAGAAAAGAGAGAACAGGGAAACAGGAGAAAAGAGAGAACAGGGGAGAGAAAAGAGAGAACAGGGGAAACAGGAGAAAGAGAGAACAGGGGAAACAGGGAAAACAGGGAAAGAGAGAAAAGGACAGGGGAAAAGAGAGAACAGGGGAAACAGGAGAAAGAGAGAACAGGGGAAACAGGAGAAAGAGAGAACAGGGAAACAGGAGAAAGAGAGAACAGGGGAAACAGGGAAAAGAGAACAGGGGAAACAGAGAAGGGGAAACAGAGAGAACAGGGAAACAGGAAAGAGAGAACAGGGGAAACAGGGAAAGAAACAGGAGAAAGAGAGAACAGGGGAAACAGGAGAAAGAGAGAACAGGAGAAAGAGAGAACAGGGGAAACAGGAGAAAGAGAGAACAGGGGAAACAGGAGAAAGAGAGAACAGGGGAAACAGGAGAAAGAGAGAACAGGGGAAACAGGAGAAAGAGGAAACAGGAGAAAGAGAGAACAGGGGAAACAGGAGAAAGAGAGAACAGGGGAAACAGGAGAAAGAGAGAACAGGGGAAACAGGAGAAAGAGAGAACAGGGGAAACAGGAGAAAGAGAGAACAGGGGAAACAGGAGAAAGAGAGAACAGGGGAAACAGGAGAAAGAGAGAACAGGGGAAACAGGAGAACGAGAGAACAGGGGAAACAGGAGAACGAGAGAACAGGGGAAACAGGAGAAGGAGAGAACAGGGGAAACAGGTGAAAGAGAGAACAGGAGAAACAGGTGAAAGAGAGAACAGGAGAAAGAGAGAACAGGAGAAACCGGAGAAAGAGAGAACAGGGGAAACAGGACAAAGAGAGAACAGGGGAAACAGGGGAAAGAGAGAACAGGGGAAACAGGAGAAAGAGAGAACAGGGGAAACAGGAGAAAGAGAGAACAGGGGAAAGAGAGAACAGGGGAAACAGGAGAAAGAGAGAACAGGGGAAACAGGAGAAACAGGAGAAAGAGAGAACAGGGGAAACAGGGGAAAGAGAAGAGAGAAAGAGAGAACAGGGGAAAGAGAGAACAGGGGAAACAGGAGAAAGAGAGAACAGGGGAAACAGGAGAAAGAGAGAACAGGGGAAACAGGAAACAGAGAGGGGGAAGGGGAGAGAAGAGAGAACAGGGGAAACAGGAAAACAGGAGAAAGAGAGGGGAAAAAGAGAGAACAGGGGAAACAGGAGAAAGAGAGAACAGGGAAACAGGAAAGAGAGAACAGGGGAAACAGGAGAAAGAGAGAAACAGGGGAAACAGGAGAAAGAGAACAGAACAGGGGAAAGAGAGAACAGGGGAAACAGGAGAACAGGGGAAACAGAAAGAGAGAACAGGGGAAACAGAAACAGGAGAAAGAGAGAACAGGGGAAACAGGAGAAAGACAGGAAACAGGAGAAAGAGAGAACAGGGGAAACAGGAAAGGGGAACAGGAGAAAGAGAGAACAGGGGAAACAGGGAAAGAGAGAACAGGAAAGAGGGAACAGAAAGGAAACAGGAGAAACAGGAAAAAGAGAGAACAGGGGAAACAGGAGAAAGAGAGAACAGGGGAAACAGGGGAGAAAGAGAAACAGGGAAACAGGAGAAAGAGAGAACAGGAAAAGAGAAACAGGAAACAGAAAGAGAGAACAGGGGAAACAGGAGAAAGAGAGAACAGGGGAAACAGGAGAAAGAGAAACAGGGGAGAAAGAGAGAAACAGGGAAAGAGAGAACAGGGGAAACAGGAGAAAGAGAAACAGGGGAAACAGGAGAAAGAGAGAACAGGGGAAACAGGACAAAGAGAGAAACAGGGGAAACAGGAAAAGAGAAACAGGGGAAACAGGAGAAGAGAGAACAGGGGAAACAGGAGAAAGAGAGAAACAGGGAAAGAGAGAACAGGGGAAAGAGGAAGAGAGAACAGGGAAACAGGAGAAAGAAACAGGAGAAACAGGAGAAGAGAGAACAGGGGAGAAACAGGAGAAAGAGAGAACAGGGGAAACAGGAGAAAGAGAGAACAGGGGAAAGAGGAGAACAGGGGAAAGAGAAACAGGGAAACAGGAGAAAGAGAGAACAGGGAAGAACAGAAACAGGAAACAGAAGAGAAGAGAACAGGGGAAACAGGAAACAGGGAAACAGGAACAGGGGAAACAGAGAGAAACAGGGGAAACAGGAGAAAGAGAGAACAGGGGAAACAGGAGAACAGAGAGAACAGGGGAGAAACAGGAGAAGAGAACAGGGGAAAGAGAGAACAGGGGAAACAGGAGAAAGAGAGAACAGGGGAAACAGGAGAAAGAGAGAGAACAGGAAACAGGAGAAAGAGAGAACAGGGGAAACAGGAGAAAGAGAGAAAAGGGAAACAGGGAAAGAGAAACAGGAGAAAGAAAACAGGAGAAAGAGAGAACAGGGGAAACAGGAGAAGAGAGAACAGGGGAAACAGGAACAGGGAAAGAGAGAACAGAAACAGGAGAAAGAGAACAGGGGAAAGAGAGAACAGGAAAGAACAGGGGAGAGAACAGGAGAAACAGGGAACAGGGGAACAGGAGAAAGAACAGGGAAAAGAGAACAGGGGAAAAAGAGAGAACAGGGAAACAGGAGAAAGAGAGAACAGGGGAAACAGGAGAAAGAGGAGAAACAGAGAACAGGGGAAAGAGAGAACAGGGGAAACAGGAGAAAGAGAGAACAGGGGAGAAAGAGAGAACAGGGGAAACAGGAGAAAGAGAGAACAGGGGAAACAGGAGAAAACAGAGAACAGAGAGAACAGGAGAAAGAGAGAACAGGAAAACAGGAGAAGGAGAGAACAGGGGAAACAGGAACAAAGAGAGAACAGGAGAAACAGAGAAAGAGAGAAACAGGAGAAACAGGAGAAAGAGAGAACAGGGGAAACAGGAAACAGAAAGAGAGAACAGGGGAAACAGGGGAAAGAGAGAACAGGAAACAGAAAGAGAGAACAGGGGAAACAGGAGAAAGAGAGAAACAGGAGAAACAGGAGAAAGAGAGGAAACAGGAGAAAGAGAAACAGGGAAACAGGGAGAACAGGGGAAAGAGAGAACAGGAGAAAGAAAACAGGAGAAAAGAGAAAACAGGGGAAACAGGAGAAGAGAGAACAGGGGAAACAGGAGAAAGAGAGAGGGGAAACAGGGAAACAGGAGAAAGAGAGAAACAGGAGAAAGAGAGAACAGGGGAAACAGGAGAAAGAGAGAACAGGGAAACAGAAACAGGGAAAGAGAGAACAGGGGAAACAGGAGAAAGAGAAACAGGGGAAACAGGAGAAAGAGAGAACAGGGAGAAAGAGAGAACAGGGGAAACAGGAGAAAGAGAAACAGGGGAAACAGAGAACAGGGGAAACAGGAGAAACAGAGAGAACAGGAACAGAAACAGAGAGAGAACAGGGGAAACAGGTGAAAGAGAGAACAGAAAGAGAGAACAGGGGAAACAGGAAAGAGAACAGGAGAAACAGGAGAAAGAGAGAACAGGGGAAACAGGAGAAAGAGAGAACAGGGGAAACAGGAAACAGAAAGAGAGAACAGGGGAGAAAGAGAGAACAGGGGAAACAGGAAAAGAGAGAACAGGGGAAACAGGAGAAAGAGAGAACAGGGGAAACAGGAGAAAGAGAGAACAGGGGAAACAGGAGAAAGAGAGAACAGGGGAAACAGGAGAAAGAGAGAACAGGGGAAACAGGAGAAAGAGAGAACAGGGGAAACAGGAGAAAGAGAGAACAGGGGAAACAGGAGAAAGAGAGAACAGGGGAAACAGGAGAAGGAGAGAACAGGGGAAACAGGAGAAAGAGAGAACAGGAGAAACAGGTGAAAAGAGAGAACAGGAGAAACAGAGAACAGGAGAGAACAGGAGAAAGAGAGAACAGGGGAAACAGGAAAAGAGAGAACAGGGGAAACAGGGGAAAGAGAGAAACAGGGAAACAGGAAAGAGAGAACAGGGGAAACAGGAGAAAGAGAGAACAGGAAAGGAAACAGGGAAACAGGAGAAAGAGAGAACAGGGGAAAAGGGGGGAAAGAGAGAGAAAGGGGGAGAAAACAGGAGAAAGAGAGAACAGGGGAAACAGGAGAAAGAGAGAACAGGGGAAAGAGAAACAGGGGAAACAGGGGAAAGAGAGAACAGGGGAAACAGGGAAAGAGAGAAAGAGAGAACAGGGGAAACAGGAGAAAGAGAGAACAGGGGAAACAGGAGAAAGAGAGAACAGGGGAAAGGGAGAGAACAGGGGAAACAGGAGAAAGAGAGAACAGGGGAAACAGGAGAAACAGGGGAAAGAAACAGGGGAAACAGAAAGAGAGAACAGGGAAAGAGAGAACAGGGGAAACAGGGAAAGAGAGAACAGGGGAAACAGGGGAAAGGAGAACAGGAGAACAGAGAGAACAGGGGAAAGGAGAACAGGAGAAACAGGAGAAAGAGAGGGGAAACAGGAGAAAGAGAGAACAGGGAGAAAGAACAGAGAACAGGGAAACAGGAGAAAGAGAGAACAGGGGAAACAGGAGAAAGAGAGAACAGGGAAACAGGAGAAAGAGAGAACAGGGAAACAGAGAACAGGAGAAAGAGAGAACAGGAGAAAGAGAGAACAGGGGAAACAGGAGAAAGAGAGAACAGGGGAAACAGGAGAAGGAGAGAACAGGGAAACAGGAGAAAGAGAGAACAGGGAAAGGGGAGAAAACAGGAGAAAGGAGAGAACAGGGAAACAGGAGAAAGAGAGAACAGGGGAAACAGAGAGAACAGGGGAAAGAGAGAACAGGGAAACAGGGGAAACAGGAGAAAGAGAGAACAGGGAAACAGGGGAAAGAGAGAACAGGGAAAGAGAAAGAGAGAACAGGGGAAACAGGACAAAGAGAGAACAGGGGAAACAGGACAAAGGGACAACAGGGGAAACAGGAGAAAGAGAGAACAGGGGAAACAGGAGAAAGAGAGAACAGGAGAAAGAGGAGAAAGAGAGAACAGGAGAAACAGGAGAAGGAGAGAACAGGGGAAACAGGAGAAGGAGAGAACAGGAGAAAGAGAGAACAGGTGAAACAGGAGAAGGAGAGAACAGGAGAAGGAGAGAACAGGGGAAACAGGGGAAACAGGAGAAAGAGAGAACAGGGGAAACAGAGAAAGAGAGAACAGGGGAAACAGGAGAAAGAGAGAACAGGGGAAACAGGAGAAAGAGAGAACAGGGGAAACAGGGAAACAGGAGATAGAGAGAACAGGGGAAACAGGGGAAACAGGGGAAAGAGAGAACAGGGCAAAGAGGAGAAAGAGAGAACAGGGGAAACAGGAGAAAGAGAGAACAGGGGAAACAGGAGAAAGAGAGAACAGGGGAAAGAGAGAACAGGGGAACAGGAGAAAGAGAGAACAGGGGAAACAGGGGAAAGAGAGAACAGGGGAAACAGGAGAAAGAGAGAACAGGGGAAACAGGAGAAAGAGAGAACAGGGGAAAGAGAGAACAGGGGAACAGGAGAAAGAGAGAACAGGGGAAACAGGAGAAGGAGAGAACAGGGGAAACAGGAGAAGGAGAGAACAGGGGAAAGAGAGAACAGGGGAAACAGGAGAAGGAGAGAACAGGAGAAACAGGAGAAAGAGAGAACAGGAGAAACAGGGGAAAGAGAGAACAGGGGAAAGAGAGAACAGGGGAAACAGGGGAAAGAGAGAACAGGGGAAACAGGGGAAAGAGAGAACAGGGGAAACAGGAGAAAGAGAGAACAGGGGAAAGAGAGAACAGGGGAAACAGGAGAAAGAGAGAACAGGGAAAGAGAGAACAGGGGAAACAGGAGAAAGAGAGAACAGGGGAAAGAGAGAACAGGGGAAAGAGAGAACAGGGGAAAGAGAGAACAGGGGAAACAGGGGAAACAGGGGAGAGAACAGGGAAACAGGGAAACAGGAAAGGGGAGAACAGGGGGAAACAGGAGAAAGAGAGAACAGGGGAAAGAGAGAAAAGAGAGAACAGGGAAACAGGAGAAAGAGAGAACAGGGGAAAGAGAACAGGGGAACAGGAGAAGGAGAGAACAGGGGAAACAGGGAAACAGGAGAAAGAGAGAAACAGGGGAAAGAGGAAACAGGGAAAGAGAGAACAGGGAAACAGGAGAAAGAGAGAACAGGGGAAAAGAGAACAGGGGAAACAGGGGAAAGAGAGAACAGGGGAAACAGAGAAAGAGGAAACAGGGAAACAGGAGAAAGAGAGAACAGGGGAAACAGGGAAAGAGAGAACAGGGGAAACAGGAGAAAGAGAGAACAGGGGAAACAGGGGAAACAGGGGAAAGAGAGAACAGGGGAAACAGGGGAAAGAGAGAACAGGAGAAGGAGAGAACAGGGGAAACAGGGGAAACAGGAGAAAGAGAGAACAGGGGAAACAGGGGAAAGAGAGAACAGGGGAAACAGGGGAAAGAGAGAACAGGGGAAACAGGGGAAAGAGAGAACAGGGGAAACAGGGAAACAGGAGAAAGAGAGAACAGGGGAAACAGGAGAAACAGGAGAGAACAGGAGAAACAGGAGAAAGAGAGAACAGGGAAAGAAGAAACAGGGAAAGAGAGAACAGGGGAAACAGGGGAAAGAGAGAACAGGGGAAACAGGAGAAAGAGAGAACAGGGGAAAGAAAACAGGGGAAAGAGAGAACAGGGGAAACAGGAGAAAGAGAGAACAGGGGAAACAGGAGAAAGAGAGAACAGGGGAAAGAGAGAACAGGGGAAACAGGAGAAAGAGAGAACAGGGGAAACAGGGGAAACAGGGGAAAGAGAGAACAGGGGAAACAGGGGAAAGAGAGAACAGGGGAAAGAGAGAACAGGAGAAAGAGAGAACAGGGGAAAGAGAGAACAGGGGAAACAGGCGAAAGAGAGAACAGGGGAAAGAGAGAACAGGGGAAACAGGAGAAAGAGAGAACAGGGGAAACAGGCGAAACAGGAGAAAGAGAGAACAGGAGAAACAGGAGAAAGAGAGAACAGGGGAAACAGGAGAAGGAGAGAACAGGGGAAACAGGAGAAAGAGAGAACAGGAGAAAGAGAGAACAGGGGAAACAGGAGAAAGAGAGAACAGGGGAAACAGGACAAAGAGAGAACAGGGGAAACAGGACAAAGAGAGAACAGGGGAAACAGGAGAAAGAGAGAACAGGGGAAACAGGAGAAAGAGAGAACAGGGGAAACAGGGGAAAGAGAGAACAGGGGAAACAGGAGAAAGAGAGAACAGGGGAAACAGGAGAAAGAGAGAACAGGGGAAACAGGAGAAGGAGAGAACAGGGGAAACAGGAGAAAGAGAGAACAGGAGAAACAGGTGAAAGAGAGAACAGGGGAAACAGGGGAAAGAGAGAACAGGGGAAACCGAGAAAGAGAGAACAGGGGAAACAGGACAAAGAGAGAACAGGGGAAACAGGGGAAAGAGAGAACAGGAAAAGGAGAAAGAGAGAACAGGGGAAACAGGAGAAAGAGAGAACAGGGGAAAGAGAGAACAGGGGAAACAGGAGAAAGAGAGAACAGGGGAAACAGGAAAAACAGGGGAAAGAGAGAACAGGGGAAACAGGAGAAAGAGAGAACAGGGGAAAGAGAGAACAGGAGGAACAGGACAAAGAGAGAACAGGAGAAACAGGAGAAAGAGAGAACAGGAGAAAGAGAGAACAGGGGAAACAGGAGAAAGAGAGAACAGGGGAAACAGGAGAAAGAGAGAACAGGGGAAACAGGAGAAAGAGAGAACAGGGGAAACAGGAGAAAGAGAGAACAGGGGAAACAGGAGAAAGAGAGAACAGGGGAAAGAGAGAACAGGGGAAACAGGAAAAGGAGAGAACAGGAGAGAACAGGGGAAACAGGAGAAAGAGAGAACAGGGGAAAGAGAGAACAGGGGAAAGAGAGAACAGGGGAAACAGGAAAAAAGAGAGAACAGGGGAAACAGGAGAAAGAGAGAACAGGGGAAACAGGAGAAAGAGAGAACAGGGGAAAGAGAGAACAGGAGAAAGAGAGAACAGGAGAAACAGGAGAAAGAGAGAACAGGGGAAACAGGAGAAGGAGAGAACAGGGGAAACAGGAGAAAGAGAGAACAGGAGAAAGAGAGAACAGGGGAAACAGGAGAAAGAGAGAACAGGGGAAACAGGAGAAAGAGAGAACAGGGGAAACAGGACAAAGAGAGAACAGGGGAAACAGGACAAAGAGAGAACAGGGGAAACAGGACAAAGGGAGAACAGGGGAAACAGGAGAAAGAGAGAACAGGGGAAACAGGAGAAAGAGAGAACAGGAGAAAGAGGAGAAAGAGAGAACAGGAGAAACAGGAGAAGGAGAGAACAGGAGAAGGAGAGAACAGGGGAAACAGGGGAAACAGGAGAAAGAGAGAACAGGGGAAACAGAGAAAGAGAGAACAGGGGAAACAGGAGAAAGAGAGAACAGGGGAAACAGGAGAAAGAGAGAACAGGGGAAACAGGGAAACAGGAGATAGAGAGAACAGGGGAAACAGGGGAAACAGGGGAAAGAGAGAACAGGGCAAAGAGGAGAAAGAGAGAACAGGGGAAACAGGAGAAACAGAGAACAGAGAGAACAGGGGAAACAGGAGAAAGAGAGAACAGGGGAAAGAGAGAACAGGGGAACAGGAGAAGGAGAGAACAGGAGAAACAGGAGAAAGAGAGAACAGGGGAAAGAGAGAACAGGAGAAAGAGAGAACAGGGGAAAGAGAGAACAGGGGGAACAGGAGAAAGAGAGAACAGGGGAAACAGGGGAAAGAGAGAACAGGGGAAACAGGAGAAAGAGAGAACAGGGGAAACAGGAGAAAGAGAGAACAGGGGAAAGAGAGAACAGGGGAACAGGAGAAAGAGAGAACAGGGGAAACAGGAGAAGGAGAGAACAGGGGAAACAGGAGAAGGAGAGAACAGGGGAAAGAGAGAACAGGGGAAACAGGAGAAGGAGAGAACAGGAGAAACAGGAGAAAGAGAGAACAGGAGAAACAGGGGAAAGAGAGAACAGGGGAAAGGGGAAAGAGAGAACAGGGGAAACAGGGGAAAGAGAGAACAGGGGAAACAGGGGAAAGAGTGAACAGGGGAAACAGGGGAAAGAGAGAACAGGGGAAAGAGAGAACAGGGGAAACAGGAGAAAGAGAGAACAGGGGAAAGAGGAGAAAGAGAGAACAGGAGAAACAGGAGAAGGAGAGAACAGGGGAAACAGGAGAAGGAGAGAACAGGAGAAAGAGGAGAAAGAGAGAACAGGAGAAACAGGAGAAGGAGAGAACAGGGGAAACAGGAGAAGGAGAGAACAGGAGAAAGAGAGAACAGGTGAAACAGGAGAAGGAGAGAACAGGAGAAGGAGAGAACAGGGGAAACAGGGGAAACAGGAGAAAGAGAGAACAGGGGAAACAGAGAAAGAGAGAACAGGGGAAACAGGAGAAAGAGAGAACAGGGGAAACAGGAGAAAGAGAGAACAGGGGAAACAGGGAAACAGAGAACAGAGAGAACAGGGGAAACAGGAGAAAGAGAGAACAGGGGAAAGAGAGAACAGGGGAACAGGAGAAGGAGAGAACAGGAGAAACAGGAGAAAGAGAGAACAGGGGAAAGAGAGAACAGGAGAAAGAGAGAACAGGGGAAAGAGAGAACAGGGGGAACAGGAGAAAGAGAGAACAGGGGAAACAGGGGAAAGAGAGAACAGGGGAAACAGGAGAAAGAGAGAACAGGGGAAACAGGAGAAAGAGAGAACAGGGGAAAGAGAGAACAGGGGAACAGGAGAAAGAGAGAACAGGGGAAACAGGAGAAGGAGAGAACAGGGGAAACAGGAGAAGGAGAGAACAGGGGAAAGAGAGAACAGGGGAAACAGGAGAAGGAGAGAACAGGAGAAACAGGAGAAAGAGAGAACAGGAGAAACAGGGGAAAGAGAGAACAGGGGAAAGAGAGAACAGGGGAAACAGGGGAAAGAGAGAACAGGGGAAACAGGGGAAAGAGTGAACAGGGGAAACAGGGGAAAGAGAGAACAGGGGAAAGAGAGAACAGGGGAAACAGGAGAAAGAGAGAACAGGGGAAAGAGAGAACAGGGGAAACAGGAGAAAGAGAGAACAGGGGAAAGAGAGAACAGGGGAAACAGGAGAAAGAGAGAACAGGGGAAACAGGGAAAACAGGGGAAACAGGGGAAACAGGGGAAAGAGAGAACAGGGGAAACAGGGGAAAGAGAGAACAGGGGAAACAGGAGAAAGAGAGAACAGGGGAAAGAGAGAACAGGGGAAACAGGAGAAAGAGAGAACAGGGGAAAGAGAGAACAGGGGAAACAGGAGAAGGAGAGAACAGGGGAAACAGGGGAAACAGGAGAAAGAGAGAACAGGGGAAACAGGGGAAAACAGGAGAAAGAGAGAACAGGGGAAACAGGGGAAACAGAGAACAGGGGAAAAAGAGAACAGGGGAAACAGGGGAAAGAGAGAACAGGGGAAACAGGGAAAGAGAGAACAGGGGAAACAGGGGAAAGAGAGAACAGGGGAAACAGGGGATAGAGAGAACAGGGGAAACAGGAGAAAGAGAGAACAGGCGAAACAGGAGAAAGAGAGAATAGGGGAAACAGGGGAAACAGAGAACAGGGGAAACAGGAGAAGGAGAGAACAGGAGAAGGAAAGAACAGGGGAAACAGGGGAAACAGGAGAAAGAGAGAACAGGGGAAACAGTAGAAAGAGAGAACAGGGGAAACTGGGTGAAGAGAGAACAGGGGAAACAGGAGAAAGAGAGAACAGGGGAAACAGGGAAACAGGAGAAAGCGAGAACAGGGGAAACAGGAGAAGGAGAGAACAGGGGAAAGAGAGAACAGGGGAAACAGGAGAAACAAGGGAAAGGGGGCAAAGAGAGAACAGGGGAAACCGGGGAAGTCTTGGTGGTTCCAAACTCTGCCATTTAAGAATGATGTGCCTCGACACAATCGTGTTGTGGAGCTCTAAAGACAGTTCCTTCGACCTCGTGGCTTGGTTTTTGCTGTGACATGCGCTGTCTACTGAAGGACCTTACATAGACAGGTATGTGCCTTTCCAAATCATGTCCAATCAATTTAATTTACCACAGGTGGACCAATCAAGTTGTAGGATGTAGGATGTCTTGTAGGATGATCAATGGCAACAGGATGCACCTGAGCTCAATTTTGCAAAAGGTTTGGCCGACCTGAAGCAGTGGTAACTTCACTTGAGGTAAACATCAAATTAGTCTTATATACACAACCTTATCGATAATTGTTTTGAAAAGATGATTAATTCTGATAACCAGTAACAAAGGACTGAATTATCATTGCCCAGGCGGTGAAGGGTAAAGCAAGGTAGTTCCCTGGAGTTGAATATGTTGTGTAGGCCTGCTGTGGAGTGGAGAACAGTAGTTTCAGTCCATTAATATCTACAGACTCCGATGGTGCAGTTGTTGCATGGTTTTGTTTTTCCTTGGAATTAGGCGAGGAGTTGATAATGGCTCAGACAATCCACTAACTTCTGTGCTGGCACCAACATCAGCCTGCACAAAAGACAATAACCACAATGTAAAACAACTGGATCCACCTTAGCCACACTCAGAGAGCACTAATTCTAATACCTAATTCTATGCCCACACTAAGTAGTTTAATAGAGCCATGGCTTAACAGTATGTGGCTATCTATTTCCACTGTCAGCTTGCCTCCGGCTCATGTTGTTCAATTTAGGGCCGTTTTCACGTGTGAAAGTCGGTTCAATGGAGCGTGTGTGAGAATTATACAAAATATGTTTCTCTTCCACAAGACCTGCACACCATTTCAGGATGTGTTTTGCGACATGCTGACTTGAAGCAGTGGTAAATGAAGCTAGCTTGTTTAAAATTGACACAAAAAAAACTCCATGCGACTCACCAGGGTACGATTTGCGTTTCACTCATATTTTATAGAACTAGCTAAAGTGCGGTTCAGGGTACCAAAGAAACACAACAGTGTCCGAATTATACAAAGGATGCCCTTAGCCATAACTTACCTATCTAATGTTAGCTAGTTATGTATTTGAGGATATAATATAATATAACAACAGTCATAACAAACTAAAAATACTGGCTAGTTAGCAGTCAAACCTTTAGCTAACGTAAGCTAGCTAACAGCAGACTCATACTGTTTTCCCTTTCACCTGTGGTATTACTTCATTATCAAAGTAGCTAGCTAGGTAGCTAGCTAGGTATCTATCTAGGTATCTATGTAGCTAGCTATGTAGCTAGCTAGGTATCTATGTAACTAGCTAGGTATCTATGTAACTAGCTAGGTATCTATGTAGCTAGCTAGGTATCTATGTAGCTAGCTAGCAAGCTAATGGTATAGCATATCTCTTACCTCAATTTCACATTCTGCAGGTCCTAGACGTCTTACTACAGTTGGTACAGGTGTTTTCTTCAAATATCTTCTTGTACCAATTACTTTTCATCTTCGTGGTGGTTTACAGAACTCATCATCAGAAAAATTATCTCTGCTTACCATCTGCATCTATGTAGAACAACTAGCCAAAGCCTCAGTAGACCTTGGTCATCCAGAGAAGGATTACATTAAAACCAATAGAGATTTGATCGTAGAACAGGAAACAGATCCCTTAATAATCTGCATTGACCTGATCGTAGAACAGGAAACAGATCCCTTAATAATCTGCATTGACCTGATCGTAGAACAGGAAACAGATCCCTTAATAATCTGCATTGACCGTTTCTTTTTTGCACTTACCCTTTTTACTCATCACATACTGTACGTTGCTGCTACTGTTTATCATCTGTCACATTATTCCTGATTCTATGTACATATTTACCTCCACTACCTCGTATCCCTGCACATCGACTCGGTACTGGAACCCAGTATATATAGCCAAGTTAACGTTACTCATTGTGTATTTATTAGTACGTGATTTACTTTTCAAAATGTTCTCTATTTTCTTCCTCTCTGCATTGTTGGGAAGTAAGTATTTCACTGAATAATGTGACGAATAACATTTGGATATGATTCCTCATATTTAGGTAGGTGAGGGCAGTGTGGAGTGCAATTGAGATTGCATCAGATATGGATCTGTTGGGGTGGTATAGAAATTGGAGTGGGTCTAGGGTATCTTGGATGATGGAGATGGTGGTCATCACCAGCCCCTCAAAAGCACTACATGATTACAGATGTGAGTGCTAAAGGGGGGGTAGTCATTGTGTCATGAAGCCTTAGAGTTATTCATCTTTTTTTGTGGGCCCTTTTTCTCTCCAATTTCGTGATATCCAATTTCGTGATATACTATCTAGTCTCATCGCTGCAACTCCCCAACGGGCTCGGGAGAGGCGAGTCATGCGAGTCATGCGTCCTCTGAAACATGACCCACCAAACCGCGCTTCTTAAAAATAAATAAAAAACGCTTAATAACCCAGACTCACCAATTTGTCAAAGGAAACAACGTTCAACTGACGAACGAAGTCAGCTTGCAGGCACCGCCACAAGAGCGTGATGAGCCAAGTAAAGCCCGCACACTATAAACACCAAAAAGAATCACAAGATAGCAAAATTGGGTCGGAGCTCACAAGACGGCAGTCTTTGGCATCAAGGTCTGTTAGGGTTAGATGCCTTAGCTGTTCTGGGGCGATGCCTTAGCTGTTCTGGGGCGATGCCTTAGTTGTTCTGGGGCTCAGAGGTCTGTTAGGGTTAGATGCCTTAGCTGTTCTGGGGTGATGCCTTAGCTGTTCTGGGGCGATGCCTTAGCTGTTCTGGGGCGATGCCTTAGCTGTTCTGGGGGCGATGCCTTAGCTGTTCTGGGGCGATGCCTTAGCTGTTCTGGGGGCGATGCCTTAGCTGTTCTGGGGCGATGCCTTAGCTGTTCTGGGGGCGATGCCTTAGCTGTTCTGGGGCGATGCCTTAGCTGTTCTGGGGCTCAGAGGTCTGTTAGGGTTAGATGCCTTAGCTGTTCTGGGGCGATGCCTTAGCTGTTCTGGGGCGATGCCTTAGCTGTTCTGGGGCGATGCCTTAGCTGTTCTGGGGCGATGCCTTAGCTGTTCTGGGGGCGATGCCTTAGCTGTTCTGGGGCGATGCCTTAGCTGTTCTGGGGGCGATGCCTTAGCTGTTCTGGGGCGATGCCTCAGCTGTTCTGGGGGCGATGCCATAGCTGTTCTGGGGCGATGCCTTAGCTGTTCTGGGGCTCAGAGGTCTGTTAGGGTTAGATGCCTTAGCTGTTCTGGGGCGATGCCTTAGCTGTTCTGGGGCGATGCCTTAGCTGTTCTGGGGCTCAGAGGTCTGTTAGGGGGTAGATGCCTTAGCTGTTCTGGGGGCGATGCCTTAGCTGTTCTGGGACGATGCCTTAGCTGTTCTGGGGCGATGCCTTAGCTGTTCTGGGGCGATGCCTTAGCTGTTCTGGGGCGATGCCTTAGCTGTTCTGGGGCGATGCCTTAGCTGTTCTGGGGCGATGCCTTAGCTGTTCTGGGACGATGCCTTAGCTGTTCTGGGGCGATGCCTTAGCTGTTCTGAGACGATGCCTTAGCTGTTCTGGGGCGATGCCTTAGCTGTTCTGGGGCGATGCCTTAGCTGTTCTGGGGCTCAGAGGTCTGTTAGGGTTAGATGCCTTAGCTGTTCTGGGGGCGATGCCTTAGCTGTTCTGGGACGATGCCTTAGCTGTTCTGGGGGCGATGCCTTAGCTGTTCTGGGGCGATGCCTTAGCTGTTCTGGGGGCGATGCCTTAGCTGTTCTGGGGCGATGCCTTAGCTGTTCTGGGGCGATGCCTTAGCTGTTCTGGGGCTCAGAGGTCTGTTAGGGTTAGATGCCTTAGCTGTTCTGGGGCGATGCCTTAGCTGTTCTGGGGCGATGCCTTAGCTGTTCTGGGGCTCAGAGGTCTGTTAGGGTTAGATGCCTTAGCTGTTCTGGGGTGATGCCTTAGCTGTTTTGGGGCGATGCCTTAGCTGTTCTGGGGCGATGCCTTAGCTGTTCTGGGGCGATGCCTTAGCTGTTCTGGGGCTCAGAGGTCTGTTAGGGTTAGATGCCTTAGCTGTTCTGGGGTGATGCCTTAGCTGTTTTGGGGCGATGCCTTAGCTGTTCTGGGGCGATGCCTTAGCTGTTCTGGGGGCGATGCCTTAGCTGTTCTGGGGCGATGCCTTAGCTGTTCTGGGGGCGATGCCTTAGCTGTTCTGGGGGCGATGCCTTAGCTGTTCTGGGGCGATGCCTTAGCTGTTCTGGGGCTCAGAGGTCTGTTAGGGTTAGATGCCTTAGCTGTTCTGGGGCGATGCCTTAGCTGTTCTGGGGCGATGCCTTAGCTGTTCTGGGGCGATGCCTTAGCTGTTCTGGGGGCGATGCCTTAGCTGTTCTGGGGCGATGCCTTAGCTGTTCTGGGGGCGATGCCTTAGCTGTTCTGGGGCGATGCCTTAGCTGTTCTGGGGGCGATGCCTTAGCTGTTCTGGGGCGATGCCTTAGCTGTTCTGGGGCTCAGAGGTCTGTTAGGGTTAGATGCCTTAGCTGTTCTGGGGCGATGCCTTAGCTGTTCTGGGGCGATGCCTTAGCTGTTCTGGGGCTCAGAGGTCTGTTAGGGTTAGATGCCTTAGCTGTTCTGGGGGCGTTGCCTTAGCTGTTCTGGGGCGATGCCTTAGCTGTTCTGGGGCGATGCCTTAGCTGTTCTGGGACGATGCCTTAGCTGTTCTGGGGCGATGCCTTAGCTGTTCTGGGACGATGCCTTAGCTGTTCTGGGGCGATGCCTTAGCTGTTCTGAGACGATGCCTTAGCTGTTCTGGGGCGATGCCTTAGCTGTTCTGGGGCTCAGAGGTCTGTTAGGGTTAGATGCCTTAGCTGTTCTGGGGCGATGCCTTAGCTGTTCTGGGACGATGCCTTAGCTGTTCTGGGGCGATGCCTTAGCTGTTCTGGGGCGATGCCTTAGCTGTTCTGGGGCGATGCCTTAGCTGTTCTGGGGCGATGCCTTAGCTGTTCTGGGGCGATGCCTTAGCTGTTCTGGGGGCGATGCCTTAGCTGTTCTGGGGCGATGCCTTAGCTGTTCTGGGGCTCAGAGGTCTGTTAGGGTTAGATGCCTTAGCTGTTCTGGGGCGATGCCTTAGCTGTTCTGGGGCGATGCCTTAGCTGTTCTGGGGCGATGCCTTAGCTGTTCTGGGGGCGATGCCTTAGCTGTTCTGGGGCGATGCCTTAGCTGTTCTGGGGGCGATGCCTTAGCTGTTCTGGGGCGATGCCTTAGCTGTTCTGGGGGCGATGCCTTAGCTGTTCTGGGGCGATGCCTTAGCTGTTCTGGGGCTCAGAGGTCTGTTAGGGTTAGATGCCTTAGCTGTTCTGGGGCGATGCCTTAGCTGTTCTGGGGCGATGCCTTAGCTGTTCTGGGGCTCAGAGGTCTGTTAGGGTTAGATGCCTTAGCTGTTCTGGGGGCGTTGCCTTAGCTGTTCTGGGGCGATGCCTTAGCTGTTCTGGGGCGATGCCTTAGCTGTTCTGGGACGATGCCTTAGCTGTTCTGGGGCGATGCCTTAGCTGTTCTGGGACGATGCCTTAGCTGTTCTGGGGCGATGCCTTAGCTGTTCTGAGACGATGCCTTAGCTGTTCTGGGGCGATGCCTTAGCTGTTCTGGGGCTCAGAGGTCTGTTAGGGTTAGATGCCTTAGCTGTTCTGGGGCGATGCCTTAGCTGTTCTGGGACGATGCCTTAGCTGTTCTGGGGCGATGCCTTAGCTGTTCTGGGGCGATGCCTTAGCTGTTCTGGGGCGATGCCTTAGCTGTTCTGGGGCGATGCCTTAGCTGTTCTGGGGCGATGCCTTAGCTGTTCTGGGGGCGATGCCTTAGCTGTTCTGGGGCGATGCCTTAGCTGTTCTGGGGCTCAGAGGTCTGTTAGGGTCAGTTGTTAGATCATGGCTTCATGGTTATAACTCTGTCCTTCTATCATCACAGCTTTGTTCCACAGCTCAGCTCCTTCACTCACATCTCTGTCAGACTCTTAATAAACTGAACAAAAATATAAACGCAACATGTATCATTTTCAAAGGTTTTACTAAGTTACAGTTCATATAAGGAAAACAGTCAATGTATTAGGCCCTGATCTATGGGTATCACATGACTGGGAATACAGATATGACTCTGTTGGTCACAGATACCTTTAAAATAAAGGTAGGGGTGTGGATCAGACAACCAGTCAGTATCTGGTGTGGATCAGAAAACCAGTCAGTATCTGGTGTGGATCAGAAAACCAGTCAGTATCTGGTGTGGATCAGAAAACCAGTCAGTATCTGGTGTGGATCAGAAAACCAGTCAGTATCTGGTGTGACCACCATTTGCCTCATGCAGCGCGACACATTTCCTTCGCATAGAGTTGATCAGGCTGTTGATTGTGGGCCTGTGGAATGTTGTCCAACTCCTCTTCAATGGCTGTGCGAAGTTGCTTCATATTGGCAGAAACTGGAACGCTCTGTCGTACACGTCGATCCACAGCATCCCAAACATGCTCAATGGGTGACATGTCTGGTGAGTACGCAGGCCATGGAAAAACTAGGACATTTTCAGCTTCCAGGAATTGTGAATAAAGCCTTGCGACATGGGGCCGTGCATTATCATGCTGAAACATGAGGTGATGGATGTGGATGAATAGCACGACAATGGGCCTCATGATCTCTTCACGTTATGTCTTTGCAGTGAAATTGCCATCGATAAAATGGAATTGTGTTCAGTGTCCGTAGCTTATGTCTGACCATACCATAACCCCACCCCCACCATAGGGCACTCTGTTCACAACATTGACATCAGCAAACCACTTGCCCACACGACGCCATACTGCCCAGTACAGTTGAAACCAGGATTCATCTGTGAAGAACTTCTCCAGCGTGCCAGTGGCCAATGGAGGTTAGCATTTGCCCCGTGAAGTCATTTAAGACACTGAACTGCAGTCAGGTCACGACCCCGGTGAGGACAACGAGCACACTGATGAGCTAACCTGAGACAGTTTCTGACAGTTTGTGCAGAAATGCTTAGGTTGTGCAAACCCACAATTTCATCAGCTTTTCAGGTGGCTGGTCTCAGGCTGGCGTGATTACACGTTGTATACGGTTATGAGGCCGGTTGGACGTACTGCCAAATTCTCTAAAATGACATTGGAGGCGGCTTATGGTAGAGAAATGAACATGAAATTATCTGGCAACAGCTCTGGTGGACATTCCTGCAGTCAGCATGCCTATTGCCCCTAATCTGGGCTCATATAAAGAGGCTACTGTTAAAAACAGCTACCACTCTGACAGTGAGAGTGATTGTGGGGTAGCCAGCCTACACTTTGTGAGGTGTAGTGCTGTAGTAAGTTATGGAACAGTAGGGTAGAAGAGGTATGGTACTGTACAGAAGTAGTTAATTTCAACTGCATGAGGCTTGGAGGGTTTCCTCGCCAGCAGGAAGGAAAACGTAGAGGGGGATGGAGGGTTGGGGGGATGGATGGGGGAGGAGGAGGTGCAGAGTAGTCCCAGACATGGCCAGGTGTAAACACACACAGCTGGTTTCCAGATGTTTTGAACTGGGAACCGGTTACCGTGGAGACACTTCCTTGCTCTCCGCTCGGCTCAGCTCTCACCTGCCGTTCAGCTGGTTCAGCAGTAGCAGCTAGGGTCAACACACACACACACACACACACACACACACACACACACACACACACACACACACACACACACAGAGATACACACAGAGACGTGTGTGTGTGTGTGTGTGTGTGTGTGTGTGTGTGTGTGTGTGTGTGTGTGTGTGTGTGTGTGTGTGTGCAGTATAGTATAGTACTGCTTACCTGGCCTTTAGTACTGATGACCTGGCCTATAGTACTGTTGACCTGTCCTTTAGTACTGATGACCTGGCCTGTAGTACTGTTGACCTGGCCTATAGTACTGATAACCTGGCCTATAGGACTGTTGACCTGGCCCATAGTACTGATGACCTGGCCTAAAGTACTGTTGACCTGGCCCATAGTACTGTTGACCTGGCCTATAGTACTGTTGACCTGTCCTTTAGTACTGGTAACCTGGCCTATAGTACTGTTGACCTGTCCTTTAGTACTGTTGACCTGTCCTTTAGTACTGGTAACCTGGCCTATAGTACTGATGACCTGTCCTTTATTACTGATGACCTGGCCTATAGTACTGTCACCCTTGCCTATAGTACTGCTAACCTGGCCTAGAGTACTGGTAACCTGGCCCATAGTACTGTTGACTTGGCCTATAGTACTGCTAACCTGGCCTATAGTACTGCTAACCTGGCCTATAGTACTGTTAACCTGGCCTATAGTACTGATGACCTGGCCTATAGTACTGCTAACCTGGCCTATAGTACTGCTAACCTGGCCTATAGTACTGCTAACCTGGCCTATAGTTCTGATGACCTGGCCTATAGTACTGATGACCTGGCCTAGAGTACTGTTGACCTGGCCTATAGTACTGATGACCTGGCCTATAGTACTGATGACCTGGCCTATAGTACTGATGACCTGGCCTATAGTACTGCTAACCTGGCCTAGAGTACTGTTGACCTGGCCTAGAGTACTGTTGACCTGGCCTAGAGTACTGTTGACCTGGCGTATAGTACTGTTGATCTGGCCTATAGTACTGATGACCTGGCCTAAAGTACTGTTGACCTGGCCTATAGTACTGATAACCTGGCCTATAGGACTGTTGACCTGGCCCATAGTACTGATGACCTGGCCTAAAGTACTGTTGACCTGGCCCATAGTACTGTTGACCTGTCCTTTAGTACTGGTAACCTGGCCTATAGTACTGATGACCTGGCCTGTAGTACTGATGACCTGGCCTGTAGTACTGCTGACCTGGCCTATAGTACTGTTGACCTGGCCTATAGTACTGTTGACCTGGCCTATAGTACTGTTGACCTGGCCTATAGTACTGTTGACCTGGCCTAGAGTACTGTTGACCTGGCCTATAGTACTGTTGACCTGGCCTATAGTACTGTTGACCTGGCCTATAGTACTGATGACCTGGCATAAAACCCAGCCTAAAACCCCAAACAGCAAGCAATGCAGGTGTAGAAGCACGGTGGCTAGGAAAAACTCCCTAGAAAGGTCAAAACCTAGGAAGAAACCTAGAGAGGAACCAGGCTATGAGGGGTGGCCAGTCCTCTTCTGGCTGTGCCGGGTGGAGATTATAAACCTAGAGAGGAACCAGGCTATGAGGGGTGGCCAGTCCTCTTCTGGCTGTGCCGGGTGGAGTTATAAACCTAGAGAGGAACCAGGCTATGAGGGGTGGCCAGTCCTCTTCTGGCTGTGCCGGGTGGAGATTATAAACCTAGAGAGGAACCAGGCTATGAGGGGTGGCCAGTCCTCTTCTGGCTGTGCCGGGTGGAGATTATAAACCTAGAGAGGAACCAGGCTATGAGGGGTGGCCAGTCCTCTTCTGGCTGTGCCGGGTGGAGATTATAAACCTAGAGAGGAACCAGGCTATGAGGGGTGGCCAGTCCTCTTCTGACTGTGCTGGGTGGAGATTATAAACCTAGAGAGGAACCAGGCTATGCGGGGTGGCCAGTCCTCTTCTGGCTGTGCCGGGTGGAGATTGAAAGAGTACATTAAAAGGCCAGATTGTTCTTCAAGATGTTAAAACTTTGAGACAGCAGGTTTGAGAGAGAGAGAGAGAGAGAGAGAGAGAGAGAGAGAGAATCGAAAACAGCAGGTCAGGGACAAGGTAGAACAGGTCAAGGTTCCCTAGCCAGAAGCAGAACAGTTGAAATTGGAGCAGCAGCACAACCAGGTGGACTGGGGACAGCCAGGAGACATCAGGCCAGGTAGTCCTGAGGCATGATCCTATGGCTCAGGTCCTCCAGGAGGGGAGGGAGAATTAGAAGGAGCATACTTCAATTCACACAGGACATCAGATAAGACAGGAGAATTACACCAGATATAACAGACTGAACCTAGCCCCCTGGCACATGGAGACTGAGACAGAGGTGGGTTGGGGGACACTGTGGCCCCGTCCGAGAATACCCCCGGACAGGGCCAACCAGGCAGGATATAACACCACCCACTTTGCCAAAGCACAACCCCCACACAACTAGATGGATATCAACAGACCACCAACTTACTAACCTGAGACAAGGCTGAGTATAGCCCCCACACCACTAGAGGGATATCAACAGACCACCAACTTACTACCCTGAGACCAGGCTGAGTACAGCCCCCACACCACTAGAGAGATATCAACAGACCACCAACTTACTACCCTGAGACCAGGCTGAGTACAGCCCCCACACCACTAGAGAGATATCAACAGACCACCAACTTACTACCCTGAGACCAGGCTGAGTATAGCCCCCACACCACTAGAGAGATATCAACAGACTACCAACTTACTACCCTGAGACCAGGCTGAGTATAGCCCCCACACCACTAGAGAGATATAAACAGACTACCAACTTACTACCCTGAGACCAGGCTGAGTATAGGCCCAATGGGGCGCAAAACCGGACAGGAAGATCACATCTGTGACTCAACCCACTCATGAGGTGGAGGGAGGAGGGAGGAAGAGGAGGAGGAAGAAGAAGAGGAGGGGTTGAGAGAGGAGTATGAGGAGGGAGGAAGAGGAGGAGGACGATCAGATAACCTCCTCGTGTCAGTCTTCCTGTCGGAAGCAGCGATTAGAGCCCAGAGACAACGATCTCAGAGACAGCGAATGTAAACAACTCTAGATAAATAAATGAGGTGATTGCCTTCAAACTTTAAGTCCTGTTTCAATTAAGACATGAGCTCCGGGCCACCGTGCTGCTGAAGTACTGGAGTGATATTGACTGACTGGCTGCTAGAGGCTAGAGGCTAGACGATAGAGGATAAAGGATAGAGGATAGAGGACAGAGGAGAGAGGATAAAGGCTAGAGGAGAGAGGAGAAAGGAGAGAGGAGAGAGGAGAGAGGAGAGAGGATAAAGGCTAGAGGAGAGAGGAGAGAGGAGAGAGGAGAGATGATAGAGGAGAGAGGATAAAGGATAGAGGAGAGAGAATAGAGATTAGAGGAGAGAGGAGAGAGGAGAGAGGAGAGTGGAGAGAGGAGAGAGGATAAAGGATAGAGGAGGAGAGGATAGAAGAGAGAGAATAGAGGAGAGAGGAGAGTGGAGAGAGAGAGAGGAGAGAGGAGAGAGGAGAGATGAGAGAGGATAGAGAATAGAGGAGAGAGGAGAGTGGAGAGAGGAGAGAGGAGAGAGGAGAGAGGAGAGTGGAGAGAGGAGAGAGGATAGAGGAGAGAGGAGAGAGGAGAGAGGATAAATGAGAGAGGATAGAGGAGAGAGGAGAGAGAATAGAGGAGAGAGGAGAGAGGAGAGAGAATAGAGATTAGAGGAGAGAGGAGAGAGGATAGAGGAGAGAGGAGAGAGGATAGAAGAGAGAGAATAGAGGAGAGAGGAGAGTGGAGAGAGAGAGAGGAGAGAGGAGAGAGGAGAGATGAGAGAGGATAGAGAATAGAGGAGAGAGGAGAGTGGAGAGAGGAGAGAGGAGAGAGGAGAGAGGAGAGTGGAGAGAGGAGAGAGGATAGAGGAGAGAGGAGAGAGGAGAGAGGATAAATGAGAGAGGATAGAGGAGAGAGGAGAGAGAATAGAGGAGAGAGGAGAGTGGAGAGAGGAGAGAGGAGAGAGGATAGAGGAGAGAGGAGAGTGGAGAGAGGAGAGAGGATAAAGGAGAGAGGAGAGAGGATAGAGGAGAGAGGAGAGTGGAGAGTGGAGAGAGGAGAGAGGATAAAGGAGAGAGGAGAGAGGAGAGAGGATAGAGGAGAGAGGAGAAAGGAGAGAGGAGAGAGAATAGAGGAGAGATGAGAGTGGAGAGAGGAGAGAGGATAGAGGAGAGAGGAGAGAGAGAGTGGAGAGAGGAGAGAGGGATAGAGGAGAGAGGAGAGTGGAGAGAGGAGAGAGGATAGAGGAGAGAGGAGAGAGGAGAGAGGAGAGAGGATAAAGGATAGAGGAGAGAGGAGAGAGGATAGAGGAGAGAGGAGAGAGGAGAGAGGAGAGTGGAGAGAGGAGAGAGGATAAAGGATAGAGGAGAGAGGAGAGAGATAGAGGAGAGAGGAGAGAGGGAGAGTGGAGAGAGAGAGAGGATAGAGGAGAGAGGAGAGTGGAGAGAGGAGAGAGGATAGAGGAGAGAGGAGAGTGGAGAGAGGAGAGAGGATAAAGGATAGAGGAGAGAGGAGAGAGGATAGAGGAGAGAGGAGAGAGGAGAGAGGATAAAGGAGAGAGGATAAAGGATAGAGGAGAGAGAATAGAGATTAGAGGAGAGAGGAGAGAGGATAGAGGAGAGAGGAGAGAGGAGAGAGAATAGAGGAGAGAGGAGAGAGGAGAGAGGATAAAGGAGAGAGGATAAAGGATAGAGGAGAGAGGAGAGAGGAGAGAGAATATAGGAGAGAGGAGAGAGGAGAGAGGATAAAGGAGAGAGGATAAAGGATAGAGGAGAGAGGAGAGAGGATAGAGGAGAGAGGAGAGAGGAGAGAGGAGAGTGGAGAGAGGAGAGAGGATAGAGGAGAGAGGAGAGAAGAGAGAAGAGAGGAGAGAGGAGAGAGGAGAGAGGAGAGGAGAGAGGAGAGTGGAGAGAGGAGAGAGGAGAGAGAATAGAGATTAGAGGAGAGAGGAGAGAGGAGAGAGGAGAGAGAAGAGAGGAGAGAGAGGGGGAGAGGAGAGAGGAGAGAGGAGAGAGGAGAGTGGAGAGAGGAGAGAGGAGAGAGGATAGAGGAGAGAGGAGAGAGAATAGAGGAGAGAGGAGAGTGGAGAGAGGAGAGAGGAGAGAGGAGAGAGGATAAAGGATAGAGGAGAGAGGAGAGAGGATAGAGGAGAGAGAGAGAGAGGAGAGAGGATAAAGGAGAGAGGATAAAGGATAGAGGAGAGAGAATAGAGATTAGAGGAGAGAGGAGAGAGGATAGAGGAGAGAGGAGAGAGGAGAGAGAATAGAGGAGAGGAGAGAGGAGAGAGGATAAAGGAGAGGATAAAGGATAGAGGAGAGAGGAGAGAGGAGAGAGGAAACAGGATAAAGGAGAGAGGATAAAGGATAGAGGAGAGAGAATAGAGATTAGAGGAGAGAGGAGAGAGATAGAGGAGAGAGGAGAGAGGAGAGAGGAGAGTGGAGAGAGGAGAGAGGATAGAGGAGAGAGGAGAGAGGAGAGAAGAGAGGAGAGAGAGGAGAGAGAGAGGAGAGGAGAGAGGAGAGTGGAGAGAGGAGAGAGAGAGAGAATAGAGATTAGAGGAGAGAGGAGAGAGGAGAGAGGAGAGAGAAGAGAGAGAGAGGGGAGAGGAGAGAGAGAGAGGAGAGAGGAGAGTGGAGAGAGGAGAGAGGAGAGAGGATAGAGGAGAGAGGAGAGAGAATAGAGGAGAGAGGAGAGTGGAGAGTGGAGAGAGGAGAGAGAGAGAGGAGAGAGGATAAAGGATAGAGGAGAGAGGAGAGAGGATAGAGGAGAGAGGAGAGAGGAGAGAGGATAAAGGAGAGAGGATAAAGGATAGAGGAGAGAGAATAGAGATTAGAGGAGAGAGGAGAGAGGATAGAGGAGAGAGGAGAGAGGAGAGAGAATAGAGGAGAGAGGAGAGAGGAGAGAGGATAAAGGAGAGAGGATAAAGGATAGAGGAGAGAGGAGAGAGGAGAGAGAATAGAGGAGAGAGGAGAGAGGAAACAGGATAAAGGAGAGAGGATAAAGGATAGAGGAGAGAGAATAGAGATTAGAGGAGAGAGGAGAGAGGATAGAGGAGAGAGGAGAGAGAGAGAGGAGAGAGGAGAGGAGGAGAGAGGGAGAGTGGAGAGAGGGAGAGAGGAGAGAGGAGAGAGGAGAGAGAGGGAGAGAGGGAGAGTGGAGAGAGGAGAGAGGAGAGAGAATAGAGATTAGAGGATAGAGGAGAGAGGAGAGAGAAGAGAGAAGAGAGGAGAGAGGAGAGAGGAGAGGAGAGAGAGGGAGAGAGGATAGAGGAGAGAGGAGAGAGGAGAGAAGAGAGGAGAGAGGAGAGAGGAGAGAGGAGAGTGGAGAGAGGAGAGAGGAGAGAGAATAGAGATTAGAGGAGAGAGGGAGAGAGAGAGAGAGAGAGAAGAGAGAGAGAGGAGGGGGAGAGGAGAGAGGAGAGAGGGAGAGAGGAGAGGAGAGAGGAGAGAGGAGAGAGGATAGAGGAGAGAGGAGAGAGAATAGAGGAGAGAGGAGAGAGGGAGAGAGGAGAGAGGAGAGAGGAGAGAGGATAAAGGATAGAGGAGAGAGGAGAGAGGATAGAGGAGAGAGGAGAGAGGAGAGAGGATAAAGGAGAGAGGATAAAGGATAGAGGAGAGAGAATAGAGATTAGAGGAGAGAGGAGAGAGGATAGAGGAGAGAGAGAGAGGAGAGAGAATAGAGGAGAGAGGAGAGAGGAGAGAGGATAAAGGAGAGAGGATAAAGGATAGAGGAGAGAGGAGAGAGGAGAGAGAATAGAGGAGAGAGGAGAGAGGATAAAGGATAGAGGAGAGAGAATAGAGATTAGAGGAGAGAGGAGAGAGATAGAGGAGAGAGGAGAGAGGAGAGAGAGAGAGAGAGAGGAGAGTGGAGAGTGGAGAGTGGAGAGAGGAGAGAGGAGAGGGAGAGGAGAGAGGAGAGAGGGAGAGAGGAGGAGGAGAGAGAAGAGAGGAGATTAGAGGATAGAGGAGAGAGGAGAGAAGAGAGAAGAGAGAGAGGAGAGAGGAGAGGAGAGAGGAGAGAGGAGAGTGGAGAGTGGAGAGAGGAGAGAGGAGAGAGGAGAGTGGAGAGAGGATAGAGGAGAGAGGAGAGAGAATAGAGGAGAGAGGAGAGTGGGAGAGAGGAGAGAGGAGAGAGAGAGGATAAAGGATAGAGGATAGAGGAGAGAGGAGAGAGGAGAGAGGATAAAGGAGAGAGGAGAGAGGATAAAGGAGAGAGGAGAGAGGATAGAGGATAGAGAGGAGAGAGGAGAGAGGATAAAGGATAGAGGAGAGAGGAGAGAGGAGAGAGGAGAGGAGAGAGGATAAAGGAGAGAGGATAAAGGATAGAGGAGAGAGAATAGAGATTAGAGGAGAGAGGAGAGAGGATAGAGGAGAGAGGAGAGAGGAGAGAGGAGAGAGAATAGAGGAGAGAGGAGAGAGGATAAAGGAGAGAGGATAAAGCAGAGAGGAGAGAGGATAAAGGAGAGAGGAGAGAGGATAGAGGATAGAGGATAGAGGATAGAGGAGAGAGGAGAGAGGAGAGATTAGAGGAGAGAGGAGAGAGGATAAAGGAGAGAGGAGAGAGATAAAGGAGAGAGGAGAGAGGATAGAGGAGAGAGGAGAGAGGATAAAGGAGAGAGGAGAGAGGAGAGAGGAGAGATTAGAGGAGAGAGGAGAGAGGAGAGAGGAGAGAGGATAGAGGAGAGAGGAGAGAGGAGAGAGGATAGAGGAGAGAGGAGAGAGGATAAAGGAGAGAGGAGAGAGGATAGAGGAGAGAGGAGAGTGGAGAGAGGAGAGAGGATAAAGGAGAGAGGAGAGAGGAGAGAGGAGAGTGGAGAGAGGAGAGAGGATAGAGGAGAGAGGAGAGAGGAGAGAGAATAGAGGAGAGAGGAGAGACGAGAGAGGATAAAGGAGAGAGGATAAAGGATAGAGGAGAGAGAATAGAGATTAGAGGAGAGAGGAGAGAGGATAGAGGAGAGAGGAGAGAGGAGAGAGGATAGAGGAGAGAGGAGAGTGGAGAGTGGAGAGAGGAGAGAGGATAAAGGAGAGAGGAGAGAGGAGAGAGGAGAGGGAGAGAGGAGAGGGATAGAGGAGAGAGGAGAGAGGAGAGAGAATAGAGATTAGAGGAGAAAGGAGAGAGGAGAGAGGAGAGTGGAGAGAGGAGAGAGGAGAGTGGAGAGAGGAGAGAGGAGAGAGGAGAGAGGAGAGTGGAGAGAGGAGAGAGGAGAGAGGATAGAGATTAGAGGAGAGAGGAGAGTGGAGAGAGGAGAGAGGAGAGAGAGGAGAGAGGAGAGTGGAGAGAGGAGAGAGGGAGAGAGGATAGAGGGGAGTGGAGAGAGGAGAGGATAGAGAATAGAGGAGAGAGGAGAGTGGAGAGAGGAGAGATGAGAGAGGATAGAGAATAGAGAGAGAGGAGAGAGGAGAGGAGAGAGAGAGAGGAGAGGAGAGAGAGGAGAGAGGAGAGTGGAGAGAGGATAGAGGAGAGAGGAGAGAGGATAGAGGAGAGTGGAGAGAGGAGAGAGGATAAATGAGAGAGGATAGAGGATAGAGGAGAGAGGAGAGAGAATAGAGGAGAGAGGAGAGTGGAGAGAGGAGAGAGGATAAAGGAGAGAGGAGAGAGGATAGAGGAGAGAGAATAAAGAGAGGAGAGTGGAGAGAGGAGAGAGGAGAGAGGAGAGAGGAGAGAGAATAGAGGAGAGAGGAGAGTGGAGAGAGGAGAGAGGAGAGAGGAGAGAGGAGAGAGGATAGAGGAGAGTGGAGAGAGGAGAGAGGAGAGTGGAGAGAGAATAGAGATTAGAGGAGAGAGGAGAGAGGAGAGAGAATAGAGATTAGAGGAGAGAGGAGAGAGGAGAGAGGAGAGTGGAGAGAGGAGAGAGGAGAGAGAGAGGAGAGAGGATAGAGGAGAGAGGAGAGTGGAGAGAGGATAGAGGAGAGTGGAGAGAGGAGAGAGGAGAGTTGAGAGAGAGAGAGGAGAGTGGAGAGAGGAGAGAGGATAGAGGAGAGTGGAGAGAGTGGAGAGGAGAGAGGATAGATGAGAGAGGAGAGTGGAGAGAGGATAGAGATTAGAGGAGAGAGGAGAGTGGAGAGAGGAGAGAGGAGAGTGGGAGAGAGGAGAGAGGAGAGAGGAGAGTGGAGAGTGGAGAGAGGATAGAGGAGAGAGGAGAGAGGAGAGAGGAGAGTGGAGAGTGGAGAGAGGATAGAGGAGAGAGGAGAGAGGAGAGAGGAGAGTGGATAAAGGATAGAGGAGAGAGAATAGAGATTAGAGGAGAGAGGAGAGAGGAGAGAGAATAGAGATTAGAGGAGAGAGGAGAGAGGAGAGAGGAGAGAGGAGAGAGGAGAGAGGAGAGTGGATAAAGGATAGAGGAGAGAGAATAGAGATTAGAGGAGAGAGGAGAGAGGAGAGAATAGAATAGAGGAGAGAGGAGAGAGGAGAGAGGAGAGAGGAGAGAGGAGAGAGGAGAGAGGAGAGAGGAGAGAGGAGAGTGGATAAAGGATAGAGGAGAGAGAATAGAGATTAGAGGAGAGAGGAGAGAGGAGAGAGAATAGAGATTAGAGGAGAGAGGAGAGAGGATAGAGGAGAGAGGAGAGAGGAGAGAGAGAGAGATTAGAGGAGAGAGGAGAGAGGATAGAGGAGAGAGGAGAGAGGAGAGAGGATAGAGGTTATCATGTTGTCCTATTGTCCTGTTATCCTGTTGTCATGTTGTTATGTTTTCCTGTTGTTCTGTTGTCCTGTTATCCTGTTGTCATGTTGTTATGTTTTCCTGTTGTTCTGTTGTCCTGTTGTTCTGTTGTCCTGTTGTCCTGTTGTTCTGTTGTCCTGTTGTCCTGTTGTTCTGTTGTTATGTTGTCCTGTTGTCCTGTTTTTCTGTTGTCCTGTTGTCCTGTTGTTCTGTTGTCCTGTTGTCCTGTTGTTATGTTGTCCTGTTGTCCTGTTGTCCTGTTGTTCTGTTGTCCTGTTGTCCTGTTGTTATGTTGTCCTGTTGTCCTGTTGTTATGTTGTCCTGTTGTCCTGTTGTTATGTTGTCCTGTTGTCCTGTTGTTATGTTGTCCTGTTGTCCTGTTGTCTTGTTATCTTATTATCCTGTTGTCCTGTTGTCCTATTGTCCTGTTGTCCTGTTGTCCTGCTATCCTAGTATCCTGTTGTCCTGTTGTCCTGTTGTTTTGTTGTCCTGTTGTCCTATTGCCTGT
>NC_088408.1:582341-589841 GCF_034236695.1 Oncorhynchus nerka
TTCTCCTGTTGGCCCAGTTCGTTCTTCTCCTGTTGGCCCAGTTCGTTCTTCTCCTGTTGGCCCAGTTCGTTCTTCTCCTGTTGGCCCAGTTCGTTCATCTCCCGTTAGCCCAGTTCGTTTATCTCCCGTTTGCCCAGTTCGTTCATCTCCCGTTGGCCCAGTTCGTTCATCTCCCGTTGGCCCAGTTCGTTCATCTCCCGTTTGCCCAGTTCGTTCATCTCCCGTTGGCCCAGTTCGTTCATCTCCCGTTGGCCCAGTTCGTTCATCTCCCGTTGGCCAAGTTCGTTCTTCTCCCGTTGGCCAAGTTCGTTCTTCTCCCGTTGGCCCAGTTCGTTCTTCTCCCGTTGGCCCAGTTCGGTCTTCTCCTGTTGGCCCAGTTCGTTCTTCTCCCGTTGGCCAAGTTCGTTCTTCTCCTGTTGGCCCAGTTCGTTCATCTCCCGTTGGCCCAGTTCGTTCTTCTCCCGTTGGCCCAGTTCGGTCTTCTCCCTTTGGCCCAGTTCGTTCATCTCCCGTTTGCCCAGTTCGTTCATCTCCCGTTGGCCCAGTTCGTTCATCTCCCGTTGGCCCAGTTCGTTCATCTCCCGTTGGCCCAGTTCGTTCATCTCCCGTTGGCCCAGTTCGTTCATACGGTGTTTAGTCCACATGCTCTTAGTTCAGTAGCTGTACTGAGGAAGGACACAAAAAAAACACGTCTCTCCATTGTCAAGGTCACATTAGGAAATAAGCAGAATAAAAAATGAATAGGTTTAGCTAATAAGATAATGACAGTTATGTAAGCAATGTGATGTGTAATGATGTTGACTAGTCATCTCATCTCATCAGTAGAGTGATGTGTAATGATGTTGGCTAGTCATCTCATCAGCAGAGTGATGTGTAATGATGTTGGCTAGTCATCTCATCAGCAGAGTGATGTGTAATGATGTTGGCTAGTCATCTCATCAGTAGAGTGATGTGTAATGATGTTGGCTAGTCATCTCATCAGCAGAGTGATGTGTAATGATGTTGGCTAGTCATCTCATCAGCAGAGTGATGTGTAATAATGTTGGTTAGTCATCTCATCAGTAGAGTGATGTGTAATAATGTTGGCTAGTCATCTCATCTCATCGGTAGAGTGATGTGTAATGATGTTGGCTAGTCATCTCATCAGTAGAGTGATGTGTAATAATGTTGGTTAGTCATCTCATCAGCAGAGTGATGTGTAATGATGTTGGCTAGTCATCTCATCAGTAGAGTGATGTGTAATGATGTTGGCTAGTCATCTCATCAGTAGAGTGATGTGTAATAATGTTGGCTAGTCATCTCATCAGTAGAGTGATGTGTAATGATGTTGGCTAGTCATCTCATCTCATCAGTAGAGTGATGTGTAATGATGTTGGCTAGTCATCTCATCAGCAGAGTGATGTGTAATGATGTTGGCTAGTCATCTCATCTCATCAGCAGAGTGATGTGTAATGATGTTGGCTAGTCATCTCATCAGTAGAGTGATGTGTAATGATGTTGGCTAGTCATCTCATCAGTAGAGTGATGTGTAATGATGTTGGTTAGTCATCTCATCAGTAGAGTGATGTGTAATGATGTTGGCTAGTCATCAGTAGAGTGATGTGTAATGATGTTGGCTAGTCATCTCATCAGTAGAGTGATGTGTAATGATGTTGGCTAGTCATCTCATCAGTAGAGTGATGTGTAATGATGTTGGTTAGTCATCTCATCAGTAGAGTGATGTGTAATGATGTTGGTTAGTCATCTCATCAGCAGAGTGATGTGTAATGATGTTGGTTAGTCATCTCATCAGCAGAGTGATGTGTAATGATGTTGGTTAGTCATCTCATCAGTAGAGTGATGTGTAATGATGTTGGCTAGTCATCTCATCAGCAGAGTGATGTGTAATGATGTTGGTTAGTCATCTCATCTCATCAGTAGAGTGATGTGTAATGATGTTGGATAGTCATCTCATCAGTAGAGTGATGTGTAATGATGTTGGTTAGTCATCTCATCAGCAGAGTGATGTGTAATGATGTTGGTTAGTCATCTCATCAGTAGAGTGATGTGTAATGATGTTGGCTAGTCATCTCATCAGCAGAGTGATGTGTAATGATGGTGGTTAGTCATCTCATCAGTAGAGTGATGTGTAATGATGTTGGTTAGTCATCTCATCAGCAGAGTGATGTGTAATGATGTTGGCTAGTCATCTCATCAGTAGAGTGATGTGTAATGATGTTGGCTAGTCATCTCATCAGCAGAGTGATGTGTAATGATGTTGGCTAGTCATCTCATCTCATCAGTAGAGTGATGTGTAATGATGTTGGCTAGTCATCTCATCTCATCAGCAGAGTGATGTGTAATGATGTTGGTTAGTCATCTCATCAGTAGAGTGATGTGTAATGATGTTGGCTAGTCATCTCATCGGTAGAGTGATGTGTAATGATGTTGGCTAGTCATCTCATCAGCAGAGTGATGTGTAATGATGTTGGCTAGTCATCTCATCAGCAGAGTGATGTGTAATAATGTCGGCTAGTCATCTCATCTCATCGGTAGAGTGATGTGTAATAATGTTGGTTAGTCATCTCATCAGTAGAGTGATGTGTAATGATGTTGGCTAGTCATCTCATCTCATCAGTAGAGTGATGTGTAATGATGTTGGCTAGTCATCTCATCAGCAGAGTGATGTGTAATGATGTTGGCTAGTCATCTCATCAGCAGAGTGATGTGTAATGATGTTGGCTAGTCATCTCATCTCATCAGCAGAGTGATGTGTAATAATGTTGGTTAGTCATCTCATCAGTAGAGTGATGTGTAATGATGATGGCTAGTCATCTCATCAGTAGAGTGATGTGTAATGATGTTGGCTAGTCATCTCATCAGCAGAGTGATGTGTAATGATGTTGGCTAGTCATCTCATCTCATCGGTAGAGTGATGTGTAATGATGTTGGCTAGTCATCTCATCAGCAGAGTGATGTGTAATAATGTCGGCTAGTCATCTCATCTCATCGGTAGAGTGATGTGTAATAATGTTGGTTAGTCATCTCATCAGTAGAGTGATGTGTAATGATGTTGGCTAGTCATCTCATCTCATCGGTAGAGTGATGTGTAATAATGTTGGTTAGTCATCTCATCAGCAGAGTGATGTGTAATGATGTTGGCTAGTCATCTCATCTCATCAGTAGAGTGATGTGTAATGATTTTGGCTAGTCATCTCATCAGCAGAGTGATGTGTAATGATGTTGGCTAGTCATCTCATCAGCAGAGTGATGTGTAATGATGTTGGCTAGTCATCTCATCTCATCAGCAGAGTGATGTGTAATGATGTTGGCTAGTCATCTCATCAGCAGAGTGATGTGTAATGATGTTGGCTAGTCATCTCATCAGCAGAGTGATGTGTAATGATGTTGGCTAGTCATCTCATCAGCAGAGTGATGTGTAATGATGTTGGCTAGTCATCTCATCTCATCAGTAGAGTGATGTGTAATGATGTTGGCTAGTCATCTCATCAGCAGAGTGATGTGTAATGATGTTGGCTAGTCATCTCATCAGCAGAGTGATGTGTAATGATGTTGGCTAGTCATCTCATCAGTAGAGTGATGTGTAATAATGTTGGCTAGTCATCTCATTAGTAGAGTGATGTGTAATGATGTTGGCTAGTCATCTCATCTCATCAGTAGAGTGATGTGTAATGATGTTGGCTAGTCATCTCATCAGCAGAGTGATGTGTAATGATGTTGGCTAGTCATCTCATCAGCAGAGTGATGTGTAATGATGTTGGCTAGTCATCTCATCAGCAGAGTGATGTGTAATGATGTTGGCTAGTCATCTCATCAGTAGAGTGATGTGTAATGATGTTGGTTAGTCATCTCATCAGTAGAGTGATGTGTAATGATGTTGGCTAGTCATCTCATCTCATCAGCAGAGTGATGTGTAATGATGTTGGTTAGTCATCTCATCTCATCAGTGTAATGATGTTGGCTTAGTCATCTCATCAGTAGAGTGATGTGTAATGATGTTGGCTAGTCAGAGAGTGATGTGTAATGATGTTGGTTAGTCATCTCATCAGTAGAGTGATGTGTAATGATGTTGGCTAGTCATCTCATCAGCAGAGTGATGTGTAATGATGTTGGCTAGTCATCTCATCAGCAGAGTGATGTGTAATGATGTTGGCTAGTCATCTCATCAGCAGAGTGATGTGTAATGATGTTGGCTAGTCATCTCATCTCATCAGCAGAGTGATGTGTAATGATGTTGGCTAGTCATCTCATCAGTAGAGTGATGTGTAATGATGTTGGCTAGTCATCTCATCAGTAGAGTGATGTGTAATGATGTTGGCTAGTCATCTCATCAGTAGAGTGATGTGTAATGATGTTGGCTAGTCATCTCATCTCATCAGCAGAGTGATGTGTAATGATGTTGGCTAGTCATCTCATCAGCAGAGTGATGTGTAATGATGTTGGCTAGTCATCTCATCAGTAGAGTGATGTGTAATGATGTTGGCTAGTCATCTCATCAGAGAGTGATGTGTAATGATGTTGGCTAGTCATCTCATCAGTAGAGTGATGTGTAATGATGTTGGCTAGTCATCTCATCAGTAGAGTGATGTGTAATGATGTTGGCTAGTCATCTCATCAGTAGAGTGATGTGTAATGATGTTGGCTAGTCATCTCATCAGTAGAGTGATGTGTAATGATGTTGGCTAGTCATCTCATCAGCAGAGTGATGTGTAATGATGTTGGCTAGTCATCTCATCAGTAGAGTGATGTGTAATGATGTTGGCTAGTCATCTCATCAGCAGAGTGATGTGTAATGATGTTGGCTAGTCATCTCATCAGCAGAGTGATGTGTAATGATGTTGGCTAGTCATCTCATCAGTCAGAGTGATGATGTAATGATGTTGGCATAGTCATCTCATCTCATCAGTAGAGTGATGTGTAATGATGTTGGCTAGTCATCTCATCAGCAGAGTGATGTGTAATGATGTTGGCTAGTCATCTCATCAGTAGAGTGATGTGTAATGATGTTGGCTAGTCATCTCATCAGCAGAGTGATGTGTAATGATGTTGGCTAGTCATCTCATCAGTAGTGATGTGTAATGATGTTGGCTAGTCATCTCATCAGTAGAGTGATGTGTAATGATGTTGGCTAGTCATCTCATCTCATCAGCAGAGTGATGTGTAATGATGTTGGCTAGTCATCTCATCAGCAGAGTGATGTGTAATGATGTTGGCTAGTCATCTCATCAGCAGAGTGATGTGTAATGATGTTGGCTAGTCATCTCATCAGCAGAGTGATGTGTAATGATGTTGGCTAATCTCATCTCATCAGCAGAGTGATGTTGATGTTGGCTAGTCATCTCATCTCATCAGAGTGATGTGTAATGATGTTGGCTAGTCATCTCATCATAGAGTGATGTGTAATGATGTTGGCTAGTCATCTCATCTCATCAGTAGAGTGATGTGTAATGATGTTGGCTAGTCATCTCATCAGTAGAGTGATGTGTAATGATGTTGGCTAGTCATCTCATCTCATCAGCAGAGTGATGTGTAATGATGTTGGCTAGTCATCTCATCTCATCAGCAGAGTGATGTGTAATGATGTTGGCTAGTCATCTCATCAGCAGAGTGATGTGTAATGATGTTGGCTAGTCATCTCATCTCATCAGTAGAGTGATGTGTAATGATGTTGGCTAGTCATCTCATCAGCAGAGTGATGTGTAATGATGTTGGCTAGTCATCTCATCAGCAGAGTGATGTGTAATGATGTTGGCAAGTCATCTCATCAGCAGAGTGATGTGTAATGATGTTGGCTAGTCATCTCATCAGTAGAGTGATGTGTAATGATGTTGGCTAGTCATCTCATCAGCAGAGTGATGTGTAATGATGTTGGCTAGTCATCTCATCAGCAGAGTGATGTGTAATGATGTTGGCTAGTCATCTCATCAGTAGAGTGATGTGTAATGATGTTGGCTAGTCATCTCATCTCATCAGCAGAGTGATGTGTAATGATGTTGGTTAGTCATCTCATCAGTAGAGTGATGTGTAATGATGTTGGCTAGTCATCTCATCAGCAGAGTGATGTGTAATGATGTTGGCTAGTCATCTCATCAGCAGAGTGATGTGTAATGATGTTGGCTAGTCATCTCATCAGCAGAGTGATGTGTAATGATGTTGGCTAGTCATCTCATCTCATCAGCAGAGTGATGTGTAATGATGTTGGCTAGTCATCTCATCAGCAGAGTGATGTGTAATAATGTTGGTTAGTCATCTCATCAGTAGAGTGATGTGTAATGATGTTGGCTAGTCATCTCATCTCATCAGCAGAGTGATGTGTAATGATGTTGGCTAGTCATCTCATCAGCAGAGTGATGTGTAATGATGTTGGCTAGTCATCTCATCAGTAGAGTGATGTGTAATGATGTTGGCTAGTCATCTCATCTCATCAGTAGAGTGATGTGTAATAATGTTGGCTAGTCATCTCATCAGTAGAGTGATGTGTAATGATGTTGGCTAGTCATCTCATCTCATCAGCAGAGTGATGTGTAATGATGTTGGCTAGTCATCTCATCAGCAGAGTGATGTGTAATGATGTTGGCTAGTCATCTCATCTCATCAGTAGAGTGATGTGTAATGATGTTGGCTAGTCATCTCATCAGCAGAGTGATGTGTAATGATGTTGGCTAGTCATCTCATCAGCAGAGTGATGTGTAATGATGTTGGCTAGTCATCTCATCAGTAGAGTGATGTGTAATAATGTTGGCTAGTCATCTCATCAGTAGAGTGATGTGTAATGATGTTGGCTAGTCATCTCATCTCATCAGTAGAGTGATGTGTAATGATGTTGGCTAGTCATCTCATCAGCAGAGTGATGTGTAATGATGTTGGCTAGTCATCTCATCAGCAGAGTGATGTGTAATGATGTTGGCTAGTCATCTCATCAGCAGAGTGATGTGTAATGATGTTGGCTAGTCATCTCATCAGTAGAGTGATGTGTAATGATGTTGGTTAGTCATCTCATCAGTAGAGTGATGTGTAATGATGTTGGCTAGTCATCTCATCTCATCAGCAGAGTGATGTGTAATGATGTTGGTTAGTCATCTCATCTCATCAGTAGAGTGATGTGTAATGATGTTGGCTAGTCATCTCATCTCATCAGTAGAGTGATGTGTAATGATGTTGGCTAGTCATCTCATCAGCAGAGTGATGTGTAATGATGTTGGCTAGTCATCTCATCAGCAGAGTGATGTGTAATGATGTTGGCTAGTCATCTCATCAGCAGAGTGATGTGTAATGATGTTGGCTAGTCATCTCATCTCATCAGCAGAGTGATGTGTAATGATGTTGGCTAGTCATCTCATCAGTAGAGTGATGTGTAATGATGTTGGCTAGTCATCTCATCTCATCAGTAGAGTGATGTGTAATAATGTTGGCTAGTCATCTCATCAGTAGAGTGATGTGTAATGATGTTGGCTAGTCATCTCATCTCATCAGCAGAGTGATGTGTAATGATGTTGGCTA